>NC_142173.1:32620474-32721324 GCF_029865625.1 Vigna umbellata | reverse complement strand
CAGAATCTTCTTCTAAGAGATGATGATCAGCTCTTGATGCAGAAGAAGAACAACCTATGAAGTTTCAGGAGGAATATACTGTCAATCAGAATTTTGAGAATGAAAGGTCAAATGAATTTAATCATAAACCTGACGTTACTCGAGTGATTTCTAATGATTCCTTTGTTGTGACAGAGAGGGAATTCAACAGTTATAGTCAAAACCGTGTTGATAACTTTAAGGAAGGAAAGGATGCGCTTTCGTTGATGAAGAAAAATAATAGCACAGATGCAGAGATGCTATTTTCTCGGAGAAATGATGAATCGGGTAGCTATTCCATGTCCACTCTGTCTGGTAATGGCCCAGAATCTTCTCTCACTAAATGCCAGAAAGAAGAGGATTGGTTTATTATCAATAAGTCTGGTAAACCAAGAAATGAGAATCAGAACCGAGATTTCAGCATTTTTAATGGCGTTGCTACATCACCAACTACTGATTCACTTCTTTTAGAGAAAAACAAGAAAGACATTATGACTGATGATTCTTTTATGATTCAAGCTCGATCATCAGAAGATAAATTCAATTCTCAGTCAGCAGCTGATCTAAGTTTGGTTTCAGACATTGTTGGGGCTACTGAATTCATGAACATCACACAAGAAGGTTCACAAAATAAGACTGAAACTTTAAATTCCCATGAGCCTGAAGACCTCTTCATGGTTCTTGATCGTGATTCAGTTGCAGAGCGAAGTGTGGCTCCCTGGAGCATGGAAATGGATTATGAGAATAACATTGCTTCAAATGCAGCTAATAGAAAGCTTTCTGAAGTTGAAACAGATCAAAATCATCCATCTAATAATGAGGGTACTAATACAAAACTCCTGGAGTGAAAAATGGAAAAGTTTCAAGTAAAGAAGCAAAGTCTAAGGCTATCAATGCATCTCTTGGTAAAAGTAAATCTGATATCACATCAAGAAGCAAATCATCCCCAGGAACCAGAACTAGAGTTGTGAAGAGCAAATCAGAGAAGGTAAAATATAGGAAGTGTCTTGTCTCTACCAATGTCCTTGAATGTTTGGCATAGAGGGACTTAAAACTTTAAGATATCTGTGCAGATCCTGTTTAAAGTGTTGATTTTTATCAACTGTTAGTTTGATTTACAAAATGGGTTAAAAAAATCTTTCTCAATTAAGAGGGTCTTGAAATAAAAATTGAGTGTAAGATTAATTATATAGCGAACATTACCTATCCCTATATGAAACCAAGATTTTGATAGTCCAGTTTAATGTTAATATAGGATGTGTTGAGTCTGGATTGTTTTAGAGGAATTTGCCCCCACTTCTGTATGTTCCATGCATTGATAAATCAAACTGCAAGTTATTTGTACAAATTTCAACCGTGTAGTGAGTATTCAATAGTTTCGAAATTTCATTTCTGTTTATTTTCACAAAATCAGAAATTTCTTGTTCAATTCTTTGATTACATTGCTAAGAAAACTACACTTTCTGTTGCACCGAATACGCATGGAATGTTCCTTGATTATATGGCTAAAGAAAAAGCAACACTTCCTATTGTGCCAACTATATATGAGATGGGTACTTCTCTTAATATTTTCTATAGAAGTATCATCAAAAGTTGTTGCAGTGCCTCATTTTCTCACTGATTTTTAATTTTTTCACATCCATTGCCCTCTTTTATTTGTAGGAGGAGGAAAATAGAAAGAGAAAGGAGGATCTGATGATTCAGAGGCAGAAAAGAATTACTGAAAGAAGTACTTCTAAGAAGACTGGAACTGAAACCAAGACTTCCTTGACTTCTGCAAAGAAAGGGAATCCTAAGATACATCCATCCAATGAGGAGACTAAGAAATTGAGCAAACCAGTCCTCAGGAATTCCACCATTGAACGCCTTGCAGCTGCTCGAGTAAGTCAGCCAAAGGTTTCACTAAGTCAAGCAAAATCTGGACCAACCAAGAAACCACCCTTGAAGGCAAATGGTGTACCTCTGCAGAAGACTGCCAGCACAGAAAAGAAGAAGCAGGGCTCAAAAGAAGTCAAATCTTCAAGTCAAAAACAAGATACTAAGAACACAAATGGGGAAGTTCTGACCTCCACTAATGGCAAGGCTAAGAATGAAATGGAAGTCTCAGTTGAATTACCAGTGAACTCTGGTGCTGCACAATCTGTTGAACCAAACAACAACAATCTTGATTTGAAAGATAATGAAGAGCCAATCAAGACATCATCAGAGAAACCAAACAACACATTTGATTTCAGAAGAAGATCATGTGCCTGGAAATGTTGGTCAGATTAAGGTGAACTCAGCTTTGCCAAATCACGATCGCACATTGCAAGGAACTGAAGAAGTGTCGAACAAGTTATCTCAACTTCTTAGTGATAACAACCCTCAACATATTACTGATGCGATCACAAATCCTGCAGCTGCATTACCCAGCAAACCCGTTACAGTTTCTGCTGTGAACTCAAAGATTAATCAAGAAATAGATGAAAGTAATGCTCCCTTGCCTAATGTCACCGAGAAACAAATTTCTACACCTCCACCACCCAGTAGTAACCAACTGATGCCAGAACCAGTCCACTCCAGAAAAAAATGGAACACTGATGAGGATTCTTCAAAACCAGCAAAAGGATTTCGTAAGCTTCTGTTCTTTGGAAGAAAGAGCTGAAGCATCCTGGTGCATTGGTACAGTGCAAATTGGTTCATGATAATTCTCTGAAATGTTCAGACGGTTATCACTTCTTTATTCCATGCTTTTGGTTATTCAATATTTGAAGAAGAGTTCAGTTTGTCCATTCTTTTGCTCAACAGAAAGCGTTTGGCACATTGAATTATTTGTTGTTTTGAACACGTCTATGAAATGTGGAAGATTGTAGATAGTTACCAGCTTGCCACACGTGATAATAACATGGAACTGGGAGTTGCGGTCATATTAGAGATCCATGATGTAAATTATCTGAATATGGTGTTGTTTCCTAAGGAAGGATTTCACAGGTGAATAAATTTTCTATGTTGGAACTTGGAACACTATACAAGGCTCCTCTTGTTTACTTGTATTTGGAAATCTTAAAAGTTATAATGTTTGGTGTGTATTGTTTTCGGAATATTTCATATTGCAATTATGTGTCACAAGTTCATTTTGATCCTTTGGAGGCTCAATGAATGATAGATTGTTGTAGCATAGTTCTGAAATGATGAGAAAGAGAAATTGCAGTGGCATGCAATTGATGCAAATGGATAACAGAACCAAAAGGAGAAAATTAATGGTAGCAACAAGGCACCGACATAAACAGCAATAAATATGATGGTGATGTGTAAGACAAGACGGTAAAAACGTTAGCTGAAAACCGAACAGTGCTTAGCTGTGTACTGATTGTGGTGTAGTTTTGTCATCTACACTGACATGTGCATTATGCATCGGCAAAGAATCCTCACATCACGATTATGTTCGAGAGAAACAAAAATACAAAATGCAATAAATTAAAAAAAAAATTTATGAAGTTATCACATTTTTTTATTTCTAATGAAAAATATTTTTAAAACAACTTTATTTCTTTAAATATAAAAGTGGTGGAAAAAATATTAGAATCATGTTTTAAAACATGATTTTAAGATAAATAAGTAAATTAAAGTCATGTTTTAAAATAAAAATTATCATTTGGAAAAAACATAAATTTGTATTTTAAAACATATCATTTTTATTGAGTATTTTTAAAACGTGATTATGTATATTCCGCAATTTATTCTAAATCTATCACTTTTTTAAAATTGAATCATTATCCAGAAACATCTACCGCTCCAAAATCTTTTATATATATATATATTAATATATATATATATATATATATATATATATATAATTTTAATTCTTAGTTAGTAAGAATAGTTCAAAACATTTTCTCAGCCTCATTTTTATCAAAATAATTCAATTATAAGCAGCACAAACAAATGTTAATATTTCGGGATAAATTTAATGACTTTTTTAAAAAAAGTTAAGTTATTTTAATTAATTTTTATGTGTTGAATGATCGATTTTAATATTTAAAAAAATATATATATAAGTTAAAAATTGAATAAAGTTAATTAAAATTACCATATTTGTTTTCTAAAATTTAGTAACTAAATTTATCAATGATATTTTATTCACTTATCAAAATTTTATTATCATCACAGTAAATTTGAATAAATAGTATTTTAACTTTAATTAACTTTTCTTGGTATTAATGTTCTACCACTTAAAAAACATTGTTATTCACAGTAGGAGACTTAAAACAAATTGATACAACAGTCAGTATAAAATAAAATAATTTGAGAGGATCACCTCTGAATGACTTTACTATAAATAATAATTAAAACAATGCAAAACTAAGGTTGTGTTCACTTAAGAGGATGGATTTAGGGAGAGTGAGTGGATGAATTTAAGAAGATTTGAGAGTGAGTTGATTATTGTTTGTTTTAAGAGATTTGAAAGTGAATGAAAGTGGATTTGGAAGTAAAGTTTTTGAAGATTAGTATAAAATTTGACTGATATAATAGATAAGAAAAATGATTTAATTAGTAAAAATTGAGGATTACCAAAATATCCTTAATAAATAATAAAAAATGATAATTATTAATATTATATACAATTGTAAAAATTATTATAAGAAAAAAAATTAATTACGAAAAAAACTGTATTATTGTTATTATTATTTGTTGTTACTATTTTTATTATAATTATCATTATTTATTATTATTATTTGTTGTTTTTATTATTATTATTATTTGTTATTATTATTATTATTATTTGCTATTATATTATTATTATTATTATTATTTTTTATTATTATTATTATTATTATTATTATTATTATTATTAGTATTAGTATATTATTATTATTCACGTTGTAACATGTTTTCCTTTTCATATGCTCATAAGCTCATTGCATGTATTTTTCATACATTTGCATAAGCTTGTTGAATGTTGATTAGAAGAGGGTAAATTTTAGGAGAAATACCTCAATCTCATCATAAGCAAAGAATGAAAAAAATGATATATCCCGCAAATCATCGACTTCCATTGCTTCGAAACACCTGAAAACAAACATAATAAATATGTAAATTCGTCGTCTTAAATATGGTGAATAGTGCATCACCTTCAAACGAACACGGGCTAAGAGATGAAAAATTCCATGTGTAACATTAGGGAAAATAAGGATTTTATAAATAAAATAGTTTTGAAACTTTGGGTTTTGTTTGAAAATTAGTGTTCTTGAGTGTATATTTTGTTAGAACATAATTGTTATGTTATTTTTTTTTTTTTATATTTTTGTGTAGGGGCAAAAAGTCTTTTACTTTTATTTAATTGGTGTAGAAATTAATTAAGGGTGGTTTGATGTTTAGAAACCCTAGAAAACTCTAAATCAAAGAGAGAAAACAGAGGAAGATGGGAGATTGACGTTTTGGGAGAAGAAGAGAGAGAGCGACGAGAAACTCTTAGTGTAAAGGAAGATTGGTGGTGTTTTAGGATTGCAGATAAAGACTTATGATTGACCAAGATATGAGGAAGCTTACCTTTGTTTGTTTATGGTTGTATGTTATATGTGTTCTTGATTATCTTGATTGGTAAGATGTGTATATGATTATAATTATTTGTGGTTGTTGTTGGGTAAGAGTTTGTGTATGAATGAGCATAGGGTGTAATATTTGTGATGAGTTTTCCTTGTGAATGTATTATGTTGTTGGGTTATCCCAAAAATGGGTTTAATGCTAAGGGAGAACAAAATTATGATGCTTAAGGGTTTTCATGCAAATATATGTTATAAGTGTTGGGTTATTGGGCTCCCTTTCTATGTGGAGAATAGGCGATGTAATGTGGACCATTATGTATCACTTTGTTTTAGTGAAGATGGTCTGATTAGTAGGTCACATTATAGTCATTTGAAGATAGGGAAAAACCAAGTGAGAGAAAGGAAGAGAAGAAGTCATTTCCGCATAACATAAAATATGCACTGATGTTTTCGTTTTTGTGAAGTCGTTCACCGTTGGTCGAGCTGAGCTTTGGTCAGTGGGTTCCAGACGTATGGTTCTTCATTCTAACTGTTCGGATTGTCAATCAAGATATAGTTTGGGAGAAAACAGTCATGATCAGCAACTCTGTTTTGGAGAATTTCATAAAATCTGCACTGGTGTTTTCATCTTTGTGAAATCGTTCACCGTTGGATCGAGCTGTTTTTGGGTAGTGGGTTCCAAACGTATTGTTCTTCATTCTGACCGTTCAGATCGTCAATAAAGATCTAGTTTGGGAGAAAACAGTCCCGCATCAGTAACTCTATTTTGGAGAATTTTCATTTTCTTGGTTTTCATTTGTAAGCATTATGCTTAGTTAGTTTGGCTGATTGAAAATCCTATTTGGTGTTTTTATCAAAGACTCTTTTGCACCATATTATTAGGGTATAACATGTCAATGATTGGATTTGGATTATTCAAGTGATGTATTATATGTGTTTGAGAATGTTTACATGAGTATGTGATGCTTGAATGCATGTATGATGTGTTAACTATGTTTCCACGTGATCTAGGGTTGATATATATATGTATGTAAGTATGAATGCTTGAATTATGTCCACTATGTGTTTCGATTCGACAATAATAAATTATCATTAATTATATTTGATTATTTGTGTGTTGGTTTTGAGTATGGTTTCGGGAATAATCGATTATCTGGGATGATAATCGATTATCTGGGATGATAATCGATTATCCATTCCTACATGATTTTTCTGGGTAAATTTCACTGAGATAACCGATTATCATAAGTGATAATTGATTATCACAGTGCATTTTGATGACAAATGTTGAATTTGATGAAAAATAGACGTGAACCAAACATGAGGAGTTGTGGAACATGATGATAATCAGAGATTAAGGTTAGTGGTTATGTTTAGGGTCAATTTGATTTGTGGTTGAGAGTGAAGCATGAGTGAGTGTTGTAATGTACTTGAGTATGTGATTGATGAGCATGAGAGTGGAGGATAAGTCTACTTGTTGTACTTCGTAAATCCTAGTTTTATCCATACATGTTTGTGTTTGTGTGTTTGTGAATGAAATTATTCGCGATGATATATAATGTGTTAGACATGAGCAAATAATGTTACAGATGTTCTAGAGATGTGATTGACTCGAGAGAGGATGAGGAATAACCTTGGGATTCATTTAAAGCTATTATTTTTTACAATTAAGACAATTTAATTGGAGTATTTCTTTCGTTAGTTTATTACTCAAAATAATGTAATTGGATAAGGTTTTCTTTAAATACGTTTTTGCGCTATGATAAATTTTGAATTTTATTAATTTTTAATAACCGTGACGTTTCAGAAATCAGAGTGTTACACTATAAGTAAATAAGTTTCTACTATTTAGAAATATGATTGATTTAAGATGTTTATTATTGATAACGCCTATTTTTAGTATTTGTTTCAATTAATAAAATCAACTTCTTCTTAATATATATATATATATATATATATATATATATATATATATATATATTGTGTACTTTAAGTTTTATTATTTATCATGAGGTTTATAATGCTTTAGAGTGTTACACTTATGACCACTTCAATAATTTATGATGATACAGTATCGATTTGTTCTTTACTTTGTTTTTCATTTTTATTATTTTAGTAAATGTTATTAGTTAATTATAACCGCTCAAATATGATCTAAGTAGTTTTAGTTTGATTGGAGACTTAATAAAAATTCTAAATTAATACAATTAAATATGAGCAAATCATGATTATAATATAAGATTGGGAACTCTTCGATAGAAACCTTTGACTAGACTTACATTTTGTCTATACTTTTTCTCTATTTCATCATGTATTCTTGTGAATTGTATCAATCTATTTTCTTCTCTAGGCTTCATCTTTCACATGGTACTACAAATATATATATTTTTTAGTCAATAAATTGTCGAAATTAAATGTGAGTGACACTCTTTTGATACGAACAAAGAAGAATGTACTTCGAGGAAAAAAATTCAATAATAATTATTAATTAAAAATAATGACTGAAATCTTGAAAAGGTTTGTTGAGTATGTTTTTATCTTATTAATATTTTTAATCAATACATTCTATTCCATATAATTTAGAGTTTTTTTAATTATTTTATTAAATAAATTCAACCTCAGGAACAGTGGTGTTCTGATTCTTCTTCTCATGGAAGGAATTATCTATTCTGTAAACGGTTCTTCCTTACGCAATTTTCTTCCGATTATACCCTCACCGACAACAACTCCATCACTCTTACATGCCTGCCAAATTACCATTCTATCCCTTCTTCAATTCTTCAACCACCGTCGGTTTCTCACCGACCCCCACCAACCCTCTGATTAAAGGGTGTCAATACCCACATTCGCACGTTATTTATTACACTTTAATAATCTCAATTAACATTTATAACATGTTATGAAAAAAAATTAGCAATTATAACAAGAACATTGAATTAAATCTTGCAAATTTATTCTATTTATAAAAACTATAAGTTAAAAAAAAAGTATATTTCTTAGAATGGGATCATCAAATTGTGAAACTAAAAATTGATAGTAGTAATATTATTTAATTTTTAAATTTCTATTATAGAAAAATCAAGCTTATATTAATGTGATTAAACTATAATTTAGAAACTTGAATGATACCCAAATTCGTATTTAAAAGTTTTAGTTTTCTTATACTATCATTCTGATTTTTTTTATACATTGAACTAATAAAAACTACATTAAAAAACATTTTAACAAATTTGTTAGAAAAGAAATAATTATACCATGCATAACAATTTATGACTGGAAAATAATATAAAATAATTTTATTTTTATCCATTCAAATTAAATTTGCAAGATAGACCCATAAATTCATTCTTTATATTTACCCGGCAGTTCAATAGTTTCAAAAACTTAATTTAATTTAGAATAAAATATTTTTATTTATTAATAAAATAATTTATTTTAAAATTGACATAGTTCTATTTAATTTTTTTTTCAAATTTTGAAAAAAAATTGTGTATTAAATTATCATAATTAATTTTATTTAATTTTTTTTCATAAGGTAATTCTTTTCAATATTTATTGAAATTTTAAATAAGTTTTTATTATTTTTAATTTTGAAAAACGTATTTAAAGTGAAACAAAATTGTTAATATCACTCTATAAATTATATATACATTTAAAAAAGAATATATTTTTTATATAATTAAAAATATTAATTGGTTTATATTTTTTAATTTTTAATTTTTTTAAAGATATTTAATTCTGAAAATAAGTTAAATCTCTTAAGACTTAACAAATTATCATGTTTAAAAGGTTTTTTAAAGATTTAAATATTTTTATTTCAAAAGTATACAATTTACTTTAATATTTTATCATGAAATAAAAAACCAAAAATGTTTTCATATATTTTAAATTGTTTAAATCTATTGTAAAGCGTGATAATTGATTTATCTATAATATATATATATATATATATATATATATATATATATATATATATATATATAAAGTAATCAATTTTAAATAATTCTTGAAGATAATTTATAATTTTATTTTCAACATTTTCATCAAGTTATTTCGTTTCATTTTTCACGAAATTTAAAGTTTATATCTATTTCAAAAATAATTTTTGATTTTTAACCTTTTACCTTATATAAAAGAAAAAAATGTCAATTAACATCACTTGAAATAGAAACACTAATACACGTGCACAAAGAATGGAAAAAAGCTTATGAGTATTAACTTATATGTTAAATTGAACTACTAAAATAATGTGTTCAAGAAGAAAACATTAAGAAAATTAAATTGATAAGAAGTTAAAGACAAAAAAAAAGAATAAGATAGAAATTAAATTAATTAATAAAAGAATAAAAATAATTAATCATTCTCTTATTTTTCAAACAAAATTATTATTTATTGGTACAAATTGTTAACTCACTAAATATCCATTTTTAATACTACTAAAAATTAACGGTTACTGGTAATAATTTAATATTAAAAATATTTTTTTAATTTTCTTTTTAAAGAAATATAAAGCTAAGACTTTAGCTGTTTGAGCCTTAACACATCCAGCATTGTATTCTATTTTATTAGTTTACATCATAACATTTTTATTATATACTACATTCTGATTGTAAGTATACATATTAATGGGGTTATTTTGTCCAAATTAAATTTCATTTTTTCAAGAGAAAAAAAAAGTTTCGTCATCTTTCTGAAGCAATCCCATAATTTGGTAAGTACTCTTTGTATTGGCAGTTAAAATACCTATTTTCATATATTAGTCAACTGATGCAACGTCCTTTTCTATTTCTAGTTTATTATTTTCCACACCTTTTTTTTATTTTCAACTATCTTTGCTTTTTATATTTTTTTGGTCATTTTTGCTGCGTAATTTGCATTTAGAAGGAATCCCAACTTGCTTTTATAGTTGCCAAGATCAGTGAAGAGGCACACACAACAGAGAGAGAGAGAGAAACAGCAAATTCAACGTTGCTGTTCTTCAGCAACATTCTCTACTCACATCCATGGCTTCCAAACTCTTACTCATTACTGTCTTCGTTTTTGACTTGATTGCTTTTGGATTGGCCGTGGCTGCTGAGCAGAGAAGAAGCACAGTGAGTTTGTACATTTCAATTCACTCTTGTTTTCTCTAAATCCCAAGTTAAAATATGGGCGTGTGTTTAGAGATGTTTTTTATTTGTGGGTTTGAGAAGAATAGAGTGATCAATTAATGAATGAACTTGAAAGATAATTATTTCTTTGTCTTTCTTGATTGTGTATGAAGCGAGAAAATGTGGGCAAATCATGAATCTTGTATATTTCTTTGTGCGAACTAAAGTTTGGAATTTGATATTGGGTTTATCACATGCTGGCATAAAGGCTTCAAAGAAGCGTACTCCTATTTTTAGTTCCTAGTTTTTCTTTTCTGATTTGGGCTTACCCAGATCTGTATACTGTTAAAAGTGTGATCTTTTTTTAAGATAGTTGTAAATGTGATATGAACATATTTTGCAAAAAACTGTCTGTAGTTCTTGCTGTTGGCTTCCATGACATGCCAAATCTTGAACTGTTTCTCCCCTTGGGTGAAGTTCTTCATGGATGTGATAGGTTTTGTGATTTCTCTGGTTGTGTTTGTGAATGGAGATCCAGATCTGTATATACATTATACTGTCGTGTTTGTAAGCAAGAGAAAATGTTCTGTGATGTGAAGCCCCAGATCTCTCCTTTTTCTTTCTTATAACCTTAACATGTATCAAATTTAGGCAAAGAGTTCGTTGGAATTGTGTCGTTGAAATTCCACTAGGAAAAATTGTGAATCTGTTTTTCGTTGAAGGTGCCATATGTTCTGCAATAGCTTTGAAATATACTTGCATATTCGTATGATCTGTTATGAATTAATGACTACTTAGCTAACACAGGTGTTTCCCTAACACAGAACTAAGCATTCAAGGGATTTCTTTTTTCAACCCTGGTTGGTGTAATTCGTGGTTCAAGCGAAGAATATTTAGTTATACAAAACCAAAGACTCGTTTACTTTTTCAAAATTTTCACCAACTGATTGTGAAAATGTAATGACAAACCCTTTAGTGGTGAGGAGATACATGGTCATAATTCTTCATGTGGAAAGAAATAAAGTTATCGTTTTGGTACATTTATGGATTTGAAGCTTGAACGTATGATCTCTTGTTCATTATCCGAACCAGTCACTACTACTAGCCTAATTCACTCCTAATGACTTATAAGTGATGTTTTTATGCTTACGATGCAATCTTTTGAGTTTTTACCTTTCTATCTCCTGCTTAACAAAACATTTATCTTTGTTTTAATTGGCAGGCTAAGATTGTGCAGGACAACGATGTGAACTATGACCACTGTGTCTATAAGTCTGATATAGCTACTGGCTATGGGGTCGGAGCATTTTTGTTCCTCTTGGTTAGTCAAGTCCTGATAATGGTGGCAAGCCGATGCTTCTGTTGTGGGAAGCCTCTAAGCCCAGGAGGCTCAAGGGCTTGTGCAATTGTCCTTTTCATAATCTGCTGGTATATCATCTTTCCTCAAAGAACTAACAATGGTGAATTATAGATATCAAATAATAACAAAATGTAGCGTGTTAAGACGTTTTTATATCCTGCAAATTTGATTAACTTCATTTAATTTCCATAGATGATACACCATATAAACTGAATTCAAATACCTTCTATTTTGGTATTTAGCTCTTCGATTGATTACATTTGTTTGGCAACTGTCTGCTTCAGGGTGTTTTTCATAATAGCTGAGATCTGCTTGTTAGCTGGATCAGTGGAAAATGCGTACCACACCAAGTATAGGCACAACATTTTTGCGAACAAAGAGCTATCTTGCGAAACAGTTAGGAAGGGAGTGTTTGCTGCTGGTGCTGCTTTTGTTTTCTTCACTGCCATTGTTTCTCAATTCTACTATGTCAACTATTCAAGTGCCAGGGAAAGCTTCCAACCTTATGGTGGCGGTGAGACTGGTGTAGGTATGGGAACCTACAAATGAGCTTGTTAGTTAAGAATTTTAGAGCCTAAATTTAGGTGTGACTATACCTGGAGTCTGGATTCTGCAGCACATTTCTTGGATTTTGTTGCATTTGTTGTATTTACAGTTTAGCTACTTTACTAGAATGAATGTATAAGTTGTATCTTAGTAATTTTTTGTTGTCACATATTGTGGTATGTTATGGGTGATTCATTCATTGCCTCTTTACACTTTTGGAGTTTTTGTCATGTATACATATCAACAAGAGAAATAATTTCTTGATTTATATTGTTTCTGCATACTAATAAATTGTAGTCCTTTCATTCAAATGTTAGTAACTTCATTGTAGAATCAGTTTCCTTAATATTTTTTCTGCTTTATAATGGGATGAATTTCACTATTGGTGGTTCAGAGAACCTTGTACATTTACATTCACATGCAGTGCATCAGGGCCATAAGGCAGCTTCTGCAGCCTGCAAGTTTCTGTTTAGAGCAAGTGCTATCATTTCCCTGTTAGAAATTGTCATTTAAAATACTAGTCTTCAAAAGTATTTCAAATGGTTTTAGTTCCACATTGTTTGGTTTTAGCTACTTTCTAGAGTATATATATTTACTTTTTACCTACAAAGATATTGCAATTGTATCAAGCATGGATATAGGTTATTTAATAAATACTGGGATCTGAGATCTATAATTCATCTTTTTATGTATACATTATCCTTTTCACTGTTTCCTTTTGGAAATATCACACCTTTTAAATCTGATCACACTTCGTTATTTTTTATTATAATTTTCAAGTTTTTTTTTCTTTCTCATACTCCTTTTTTTCCCTCTAACTATTAATTTAAATCTTTTAAACAATATCTTAGATTTAAACAAAACTATATTGAAATAAATAAATTACATAATGAATATGTACCGAAAATATATATTAAAATTAATATACACATTAATATATGAACTTATAAAAAATTACAACAAAAATTAAATTTAAATTCAACAAAATAAAATAATATAATGTAAACACGGATACATGTTATCATATATAAAAAATATACTAACTATATACTTGATTAAATTTTATGAATGATAAACAAAATTTACGATGATAAAATCAATATCTCATAATTAAAAAATTAAAATAGGCTAATTGATATATATATATATATATATATATATATATATATATATATATATATATATATATATATATATATATTTACTTTTATCACTCAAAAATATTTTGCTCACTTTTTATTCATATAAAATTAAAATGTATTAAACTCGATTTGAGTTAGTAAGATTAAAGTAATGCTTGATGTTATTACTAGTCTAAGATGTGTTAATGATTTTTCAATGCATTAAAACTTAACATTTTTTATTATTTTAATTTGAATTTGAATATAATTACATAAGAATTATTAATTTTTGTTGATGTTCAATTATGCTGCTTTCAAGTCTACAATTCATTTTTTCTTTAAAATAAATGTTTCATGTTTACTACACATGTTCTGAAGTATGAAAATAGGCAAAATTATTATAAATCAATGATACTCAGTGTCTTTATAATGTTTGTTATGATCTTTTTAATGTTGTTGTTCATTGATGTTTAAGGTTATATGGCTCATTATATAGGTAAGTTTAATGCTCTTTTTCATGAATTTAATGAGGTATTATCTCCTGCCTCTACTCATGCCCAAGAAATATAGCAATCGTCAAAATTCTCCATGGTGTTGGCATTACATGGACTTGTTGATGAATATTTCAATGTTTATGATCAGATTTTGGGTTTCCTTGTTGTACTTAATTTTTCTTCTACTTGTTTCACCCTTTTGCACTTCCCAAGTAAACCCATCAATGATACACTAGCTTTTGCTTATGATTTTTTTGCTTTGAGATCTCAACATAGTGATCGAAATCGCTCTTGGAAGCCAAAAAAAAAGTCACAAGTGTGACCATTGCCACAAGATTGACATGTGTTATGCATTACATGGTCATGCTCCTCAATCTACTTTTTTTATCATTTTTCAGACAGGTCCTCCCTCATAATCATCTATTATGGATCCTCCTCAAATCTGATACCATTGACAAAGCTACTATTTTTAATGAATTTATGAAATGGTATGAGGGTTGTCATCCCTCTAGTTCCATTGCTTTTATTGCATGCACATATACATCTTTTGTTGGTCTGACTCAATCTTCTTTTCTTGGTCCTTGGGTTCTCGACTCAAGAGTCACAAATCACATGACTGGTAACAAATCTATATTTTCTTCTTTATCCTCTCTGGATAATTTACCTTATATTACAATGATTGATTGGTCTAGGCTTTTAGCTCAAGGTGTGAGCACTATTAAAAAATTTTCCTTCTTTATCCATATATAATATTTTTTGTCCTTGAGTCTCTTTTTAACTCGTTATCCATTAGTTGTCTAATTCGTTCTATTGATTGCGTTATTTCTCTTACCAAAGATTTTGTATGTTTATAGGAATGAAGTTTGAGACAAGTGATTGGCAGCGGATATGAGTCTCGTGGTCTTTATCATCTTTGTCCTTCTACACATCTTAGCACATGTATGGAGTCTTCATCTCTCTTTCATGCTTAGTTAGGTCATCCTAGTCTAGCCAAATTGCAACAGTTTGTTCCTAGTTTGTCCAAGTCTAGTTTGGTGTGTGAGTTATGTAAATTAGAGAAACATAGTTGTAGTCCTCTCCTCGTAATGTCATACAACATGTTTCATCATGTTTGCCTTACTACACTCTGACATTTGAGGACCTAGTTGTGTTAAGTCTAATTTAGATTTTTAATATTTTGTTATGGATGATTATTCCATATGTACTTGGTTGTTTTTAATGAGAAATCATTCTGAGTTATTTTATATATTTCAATCCTTTTTTAATGAAATTAAAAATCAATTTCACGTTTTTATTGGAACTTTGCAAAGTGATAATGGTCGTGAATACCTTTCCCATTTTTTTAAAACATTTTATGGCTTCTCATGGTATTCTCTATCAAACTTAATGTGTTTGTACACATCAACAAAATGGATGGTTGAGTACAAAAATAGACATCTTATTGAAACAACTCGCACTCTTTTAATTCATGGTATGATTCCTCAACATTTTTTGGGTGATGTTATTCTTATTGCATGTTATTAATCACATGCCATCATTGGTTTTAGATAACAAAATTTCTCATTCCACTTTATTTCCTCATAAACCTCTACATCCCTTACCTCTGAAGGTTTTTAAGTCTATATATTTTGTCATAATTTTAGACTTGGTCTTGATAAGTTATCTCTTAGATTACAACAATGTGTGTTTTTAGGATTTACTTGATCACAAAAAGAATACAAGTGTTTTTCTCCTTCTGTTAACCACTATTTTTTTTTCTACATATATCACTTTTAATGAGTCTTCTTTTTTACTTTTAGGGGTTTTCTTCTTCAAATGTGTCTCTATCTACTATAGTCAAATTCTTATTGTTTGTAATTCTCCAGTTATGCCTAGTCCACCATTAGATTCTCCTCCTTCAGCACTAATTCTAGTTTATAGTAAAAAACATTGTTCCCAATAACCACCAAATAACTAAATTCAAGTGTCAACTCTTTTGTTTCCTCTGGTTCCTACAACTAAGTCTAACCTTTTGATTTCCTTTCGTAAAGGTATATATTCTACTTGTAATCTATCTTCACAATACATTGCTTTGAGTTATCATAAATTAGATTCACCTTTATATACATGTCTTTTTTCTATTTCTTCTATGTCCATTCTCAAATATGTCAATGATGTCTTAGCCTATCCTGGTTGACATCAAGCCATGCTTGATGAACTAAGTGCTTTTATAATAGTGAAACTTGGGGGCTCATCCCATTACATATGGAAATTTGTTATTGGTTGTAGGTTAGTTTTTGCTATTAAAGTTGGTCCTGATGGTACTTTTGACCACCTCAAAACTTGTCTCGTGCCCAAAGGTTACACACAAATTTTTGAATTGGATTATGGTGATACTTTTTCTCCAGTAGCAAAGATGGTTTATGTTTGTTTATTTATAGCCATGACTACTCTTCAATAATGGTCTCTTTATCAACTAGATGTCAAAAATACTTTCCTTAATAGAGATTTGTAGGAAGAGATTTATATGAAGCAACCTATAGGGTTTGTTGCTTAGGAGGAGTCTTTTGGATTGGTATATCATCTCCGTAAATCTTTATATGGTCTAAAACATTCTCCTAGGGTCTGGTTTAAAAATTTTAGTAGCATTGATTCAATAATTTGGTATGACTCGAAGTGAGGTAGATCATTTAATCCTTTACCATCACTCAAGCACTAAATGTGTCTATTTGATAGTATATATTAATGACATTGTTTTTACAGACAGTGATCACAATGGTATCTTCCAGATGAAACAACATTTTTTCACCATTTTCATACCAAAGATTTTAGCAAACTCAAATATTTATTGGATATTGAGGTAGCACAATCCAACGTTGGTATTGTTATATCTCAAAGGAAGTATTGAGGTAGCACAATTCAACGTTGGTATTGTTATATCTCAAAGGAAGTATGCACTGGATATTTTAGAGGAAATTGGGTTGATGAATTCAAAATTTGTTGACATACCCATGGATCCTAATACCAAATCAAGGAGAGCCTATTTCAAATCTTTAGCAGTATAGAATATTAGTTGGGAAATTGAATTATCTTATAGTTACTCGTCTTGACATTTTCTTTGCAATTAGTGTAATGAGCCTATTTATCAATTTCCCATGTCAAGATCATTGGAATGCAATCATCCATGTATTAAAGTACATTAAAGGATCTCTTGGAAAAGGTTTCTTATAGGGTTCTAATAACTATACAAGAGTTGTTTGTTATTTAGATGTTGATTAAGTAGGATCTTCTTCTGATAGAAGATCTACTTCTGGATAATGTGTCTCCATTAGTGGAATTTTTATTTCTTGGAAGAGCAAGAAACAAAGTTTCATGGCAAGGTCTAATGCAAAAAAATTTAGAGTTATGACCTCAATCACTTATGAACTTGTTTAGTTTAAGTAATTGTTCATAGAGTTATAATTTGAATATGTCACTCAAATGAAACTTATATGTGACAATCAAGTTGCTCTTCATATTAGTTCTAATCTTGTCTTTCATGATAGTACCAAACACATTGAGATTGATTGTCATTTCATTTAAGAGAAAATTTTATTTGGAAACATCAAGACTAAGTTCATAAGTGATCAATTAACAAATGGTTTCACTAAGTCTTTAAAGACCAATAATTGATCATATTTGTAACAAGTTTGATACACATGATTTATATGCACCAACTTGAAGGGGAGTGTTAGATGTCTTATCTTTTATCGTATGTTTTTAAGTTATCATCTTTGCCTATCATTATTTGGATTTTGGGTTTAATTCATATTTTAGTTATTATAAATACAATACTCTCTATATTTTCTACATAAGGAAGATTAATTATATATCTAGTTTTTCATTATATATTCAATAATTATAGTGGAATGATGAATAATTTTAAGAACACAAAAAGATACATGAAATTATCAAAGAAACACACTAATCTTTTTTATATTGGTTCTATTCTTCTTTAATCTACATCTAATTAAATCAAGCAATTATAGCTAGATTTTTAACTATAATTTTGAATTATCAAATTACAAGAAACATATATGTAACTATAATACGATAAACAAACTACTCCTTGAAATATCCCTCGAAATATAAAATTACTATTAAATTTTTCTCCTCATTCTTCTTCTTTCCATCTACCAATCTCCAACCCTGCTTCCTTAGCTTATAAAAAAGAGTAGTCATGTTCATCATGACAAGATTGCTTGATTATGAGATAATTGTAACATTTGGTTGTCAAGATCTATTTAGAATTTTGATGATTAGCTCCTTTATGTTAAATATTTTTCTAAGAGCAAGAAGATGATTATTATATCAATAAATCTCTTTTGAGCATCATAGATGTTTTTCCATGGTTGCATACTAAATATCTCATAATCTTGTATAAGAATATTTTTCCTTGCTCTCTTAACTTCTTTGGTTCCCTCATGAGTTAGTTCCAAAATATTCTTTTTGACTAAAGAGCAAACTAAAACTCTATAAAAGTCATCAAAAGTTAAAGCAAAAGAAATAATATATTTAGCTATAACATCATAATGAACTCTTTTATTTTCATCAAGAGTCCATAAAGAAATTTCTTTCGGAACCAAACATTATCAAAAAACTCTAGTTGGTTCAAAATAATCATTTACCATTACATCCCAAACTCCCATTTGAAGAAAAATATTTATTCTAAGTTTTAAAAAAGGATCATTTTCTCCAACAAGAAGAGATGGTTTATTTATGAATGCACTCTCAACAAATGTTTGTCAATAACTAAACATTTTTGGATCAAAATTTAGTAACTTTTAATAACTTGCTCTAAGGTACCAATTATTATAAATTACAATGACTCAATCATAATCAAGAGAGGCGAAATGATTGTAGAAATGAAACTTGAAAATTTTTCTATAAAGTTTTGTATCTTGAAAGTTGTTAATAAGGAAATATTATTATATAGTGATAAATAAATTTTAGAACACCAAAAAAATACATGAAAATATCAAAGAAACACACATAATTTTAATACTAATTTGATTCTTCCTAATTTTACGTATAGTTAATTTAAATAACTTTAACTGGATTTTTTACTATAGTCTTGAACTATCCAATTAGAAAAAAATACCTACATAACTAGAACAAAATATATAAATCGCTCATTAAAACACCATTCAAGAAGATTTTAAACAGATAACACAAATACTTAATTACTTACACTAGCACACCATATATTGGTGGATGAAATTCAAATTAAATTACAAGAATAATAAAAGAAAGATATCACTTGTGTTGTGACGGATTATATAATACAAAACCTTTAACACAATTCCTTTCTTAATGAACATTGAACAATATTTCTTTCAAAATAAATGAAATATATAAAATTATTGTTCAAAAAAAATTTATAAATCACAACAGAGCTACCTAAATTTAAAATATATGAAATTATGTTTCTAAAAGAATGAGAGCTTTCTTTTTAAAGAAGTTTAGAAGTAGCTCATTGATATGATCAAATAATTTTTAAATATAATCTATTAATATGTTGGTCCTATAACTTAGAAATCATTTTTAAATCAACATAATCAATTATTAACGAATGTGAGGTTTTTCTTAAAAAAACTTGACATAATAAAATATTAACTGAAATAATCAATTACTTTCTAAAGATTGAGTTTTTTTTCAAAACAGTCCAAAATAATCAATTATATGTGAAACTTAGTCTAGTTTGAGATAATTTATTACAAACTCAACATAATCAATTATTATATTTATAAACAACATAAAATCATATTTTCAATGTAAATGTGCTCAAGTCTATTTTAGATAATGATTCATATTTATTTTACATCTTGACCAAAGTAAGATAATGAATCATAGAGAAAGGAACGAACATCAAGAAGTGAAAGCATAATCAAAATAGATCTTGCTTTGCCAACATATTTTCATGCAAATCACACAATTAATAAATTTAATTAAATTAATAATCTAAATCAAATTTGATACATTTTTTTTCTTTTGTAGATACAAAGGCACAAAAATTGATGTTTTGAGAAACTAAGAGAATTAGCTAAATTTTAAAGGAACCAAAATCTTATTTCATCATTAATTTTTATTGGTAAAAATAAAATAAAAATACCTTGTAATTTAAAATCCAAATATTTAGGAGTCCTTGTATATTATTTATTTATTTGTTTAGGGTTTTTTTGAGCTATTTGTTTTCCTTCCATACTTAGACTAGAGTAAATTTTCTAGCATTTTTTTTCTCCCTCGTTTTTCTCTTTGAATTTTATTCAATTGACAATTTTCCCAAATCAAAAGACCAAGCCAATCAAAATTTCTATTGTATAAAGGGAAATGGTGGGTCACACAAAGAAAGTTTTATTTTTCTTAATATACAGGTTTTTGCTACCTGATATGTTTTATTTAGAAATGAACCTAAGCACATTTATTTTAGTGAAAATTATAACAAACATATATTAGTTTCGTTTAAAGGCTATACCTTTTAGTAATATTTTGATAATCTAATTAATTTTTAATTTCCCATAAATTTAAAATATTTTTTTAATTTTTTAAAATTTAGATTAAAACTCTTGAAAGGTCTTGATATTTGTAGTGAAATCTCAATTCGATCATCAAGTTTTAAGTAATATCAATTAGATCTTCATTTTTGAAAATATGACACAATTTGACTATTTTCATTTGTACAATACTGACGACATTAACTCAATGTCATGTTTCAGTTTGTGTTTTTTTTTTCTTTTTCTTTTTAATATTTTAAAAAAAGTAATTTTTTTTTTCAATTATTTTTTGTCATGTGTCAAATAAAGATAATGTCACGTGATATAAATAGTGTGATGTGACAGTGATAGTGTCACATGTCATGGTTGGGAAAATGTCATGTGAAAAATCTCAATTTAGTCATTTTATTTATATTTTGCCTCAATTTCATCATTTTTTTTTTTAAATTGGACTAATTTCACCCCTCTTCAAATTAAGACCAAATTTAACTTTTATATAGATATAAAATTATTTTCTCATTAAAATTGATATTTTTAACAATATTAATTTTATTTAAATTTATATTTTACATTGAACTTTATTTAAATTTTGTTTCTAATATTTATATATTTTACATTTAACCTTTTTATAGGGTCAATATCGGACCAAGGTTAAATGAGTCTCAATTCTGTCATGATTTGTTTTTTAAATTGGAGCAATTTCATCTTTCTCCAAATTAAGACCAAACTTAACTTTTATATCGATATATAAAATGAGTTTTCATTAAAATTGATATATTTTATTAAATATTTTTAACAATATTAAATTTATTTAAATTTATATTTTACATTGAACTTTACTTAAATTTTGTTTCAAATATTTATATATTTTACATTTAACATTTATATAGGATTAATATCGAGCCAGGGTTAAATGGGTCGAGTTGGCTCATTTTGTCAACTCTAATAAATATTATAATTGTTATAATGATATTTTTATTAATGTTTTTCATAATATTAAGTTTATTTAAATTAATATTTTAAATAAAATTTATTTAACTTTTGTTTTTAAATTTTAAAAATATTCATTTTAAATTGTTATAAAACTATTTTAAAATTTAAAATTTGAATTTATAATATTGTTATTTTTAAATTAACTATAACATTTGTATATAATTTATTAATATATAAATATTTGAAACAAAATTTAAATAAAGTTCAATGTAACATATAAATTTAAATAAATTTAAAATTGTTAAAAATATTTAATAAAAATATTAATTTTAATAAAAATATCATTATATATCTATATAAAAGTTAAATTTGGTGTTAATTTGAAGATAGATGAAATCGCTCCAATTTAAAGAAAAAAAGGATTGAATTGAGATAAAATACAAATAAAAAGATTCAATTGACATTTTTCATATGACATTTACGTTACACTATTTCTTGCCATATGATATGATCCTCATTTGATATGTGACAATTTAAAATAAAAATAATCATAGACTAATACTATGTTACTGAGTTAATGTAGTGAGTATTGTACCAATAAAAATGACAAAATTACATCATATTTTAAAAAATCAGAACCCAATTAAGATTATTTAATACTTTAAGACCAAATTAATATTTCAATACAAATAGGAACATAGTATTTTAACAAAAAATTTAATATATTAAATATTCATAATTTATAGTTAAATCCCGTTATATTTTATTGTTAATTATTGTCAATTTTCATTATTATTACTTACTTGAAAAATTAAATAACTACTTAATGAAGTTTTAACTATCTCGTAAATTCAAACATTGTAAATTAATTTTTTATTAAAAATTGTTATTTTATATAATATATAATTCTTTTTATATTTTTAATTAAATATTCACCATCCATTAAAATGACATGACCGTTTAAGTTTATATTCTCAAGCAGACCATCAAAACTTAGATAATAAAAAGAATAAAATCTCCATATACTATATCTGATTTTTATTTTAGTTCTTAATTTAGAAAATGATACAGTGACATGTTTAAAAAATAATTAAAATTTCAAACTTCATATTTTTTATTATTCGTGTTCATAATATTCTATTTGATACTACAAAATGGTACAGTCATGTTACTTCTATTAATAACAAAATTTTAATTAAAAGATATAAAAATTTTATACGTTTAATAAAACATAAAATTTTAACAGAAATTCAATTAAAGTATTTTTTATATATACAGACATGTAAGTAGTAATGATAGTATAAAGTAAAAATTATCTAACCTCAACCAACCATAGTAATGATGGAAAGTAAGAGTTACCTAACATCAATCAACAATAAAATATAACCAGAAAAATTTAATTGAAATTATTTTTAATAAAAATCTAATTGAAGACATTATACGAAGAACTTAAAATTCAATTAATTTTGTATAATTATATTTGAAGCAATAATTAACTGTGTTTAGAGATAGACGTCTAGATGTATTATTATGAAAACATGCACTCATACAGCCTCCATGCCAAAAGTAATAAATGAACAAATCACTAGTAATTCCAATTCGAGTGTGACAAAGAACGTACAAAACAAAATCTTTTACACATTAATTACGTCCTTTGATATACAGTCATAATATTTTGACAAGACATCAAATCTTAATCACTTCTTATCACACATATTAATTTGCATTTAATGCAACTTTGAATTTCATATCCCTTAATTTTAGAGGAAACTTTGTTTAAAAAAAAATTAAATTATGTTTTAATAATTTTTTTTAAATATATACGGAATATCTGTATTCACAAAATTTATTTTTTTAAAATAAATTAAATTAACTTTATACTTTGTTTGTGTCCTGGATCGGGATAGGCCTAGTCCAGGATGGTGCCAACCCTGTCATTTCTTTGGATAACGTTATCAACTTTCTTTTTCATCAGTGAATGAGCCCAGTCATATCATTAAAGTTTTAATTCATAGTACCATAGTTTTAAATTATTCCTAAAGCATTGAAAAATAAGTTATTATATTTTCAATGAAAAACACTTTGAGTAATATTTTACCGAATCTTATAAATAAAAAACATGGTATAAGAGTCAATTTTTTATTATTAAAAATAATGAGTAAATCTGTTTGATGAAGATTAATTATTGGTAAACAGTAAAGAAAGTACAACCTTATCTTTAAGATAAAAAAAGGTATAAAATATGTCTCAATCATACAGTTCTCTAACATTCCAAGTAGTTATAATTAATTGTTATCCTTATATCGTTTCATTTGTCATAGTTTATGAAACAGTAGAATGCAATGAATTTGTTGGTTGGTCTTGTAACGAAATAAAATGAATCCATATAAGAAAATGATGATGATAAAAGAATAGACCAAAAGAGAAAAGATTGGTATCTTTCAGAAATATTTTTAAGTGATGACAAATATTTCATCATGGCAATTTTCCACAACAAAACGAAAGGAGTTCTTTACATTTTGTTGTGTGGGACAAAAGCACCGACAAAGAATGAGAAGGAAAAGGTCTATCATATTTATTTACTGTTTTCTTTTATAAAAAAGGAGTCTTGTTCTTACCAAATACAAATACTAAGATCTTTGAATATTCCAGCTTCATTTTTTAAGATATGGACACCAAGTTGCTGATAAAAATATTTTTTTTTATGCTCAAAACAATAAAAGCTATTGAAAATAGTAAATATGCTATTATGTATTCATTATAATCTTTTTAGTCCCTGTAATAAAGGCTTTAATAATATAGCTTTGTTTGAGTATTAGATAGATATATTATTAATTATATTCAATTATAACCATATATAGTTTTGTTACAGGAGAATACATATAAGTTTTCCAAGTTCGGAATTCATACATATGAATGGATTTATAGGATGAACATGTTTTGTTTTACTAACGAAGGTTAAAGTTAATTTTGAGGTAAAATTTTAACTACCACCGTTTTGAAGGTTGATGCTATGCAACCTTTTATCTAGGCCAATTTTACTTGACCATCGTATATCGAATGGTTTCAATGAAATTCGGTAGTTACAACACCAGGGTGATTTTCAACGTGTACTTAGAGCGGGACATAATTAACCTAATTGCACTAAATTATAGATTATTCATACTATATTAAACTATAAAAACTAAACTATTTTTTACTGATAACTAAATTATACTATGTTGTGGTTCAGTTTTAAAAAAGTGAACCTTTATAGTTACAGTGCAGTTAACTCCATAAACTATCTCTTTTATGTTTATCTTTCACAATGTTTTGTGGTAAAGTCTTTTCCTATCACTTTTTTTTTCAATCGTTGATTCACCACGGTTAGAAAGATTTTTTGTTGATGGTTCTGTTGACGTTCTATTATTACAATTTTAGATTTAATTTTCTCATATTAAACTTATAAGTTTTTTTTTCTGATTTAATTTTAGCATCTTACCTTAATTGGGGATTTTTTATTTAGTTAATTTTTGTATTAATTAGCTGTTCTTAAGTTTAGACAATCCACAGCATAATTAAATTGTGTCTCATTCTTATTCAATTCTTCATGAGGAAACATAAACAAATTATCTGTCTTATGAAATGATTTATGTTAAATATAAAATTATTTTAATAAATTACATGTAAAATTATATTCTGCATATAATAATATTTTATATGATATGTATATATAGTCTAAAAATATATAATTTATCTTAAAGACAAAATAAATAACAAAATTTAAAACAAATTGTCGTAAAAACTGTGTAACAGAAAAGTCAAGAGTATGGTAAAACTGACTTACACTTATAATCTGGAAATAGTTTAGTTATTAGTTAACGGGTATAAGTTCAATTTTTAAAACTGAACTCTTAAATAATACAGTTTTATATAATATCAAGTAGTTCAGTTTTTTTGTAGTTTATTAAAAATATAGTTAACTGTAGTTTAGTATAGTTTAGTTACTTATGCCCAGCCCTATGTGTACTTATGAGAGATTTTCATTATCAATGATGAATCATCAGTTTTTATTAAATTAGGCAGATTTGTGGTATAAACTACCAATCTAGGCAAAAAAATTTCAAATTACAAAAATAGACAAATTGTGGAGACTCATACGACTTCAAATGAAGAAGTCGTATCCCCTATACGACTTCACCCTGACACCATAGTTAAATGTGAAATCGTGCACCCCAAACAACTTTAGGGCATGATAATCGATTACCAGTTGTAATCCATTACCACACCTTTTTCCAAAAAAAACTATAAAATAATTGAAGTCCTACGGGGTTGACGCCTTCATTAAGAAAAGTCGTGCACTCCATATATCTTTACTTTTTTAATTTTTAATTTTTTTATTAATTTTTTAAATATCATTTATAATTTGTAAATTTTTTTAAATGTATTTAAAATAATTAAAATTATATCTAATTAATAATTAAAGTTTTTAAATATTATTAAATAAATAAATTTCATGATTTTAATTATTTTTATAATTAACTTAAATTTCTTATAAATAATTTTAATTAAATAATTTATAACTATAATTATTGTAATTCTCTAATTAAAAATTCAAACAAATTTATATTTCTATTTTTTGAATTTTTATTATTATAGTATGTTTTTTACATATTATAATTAATTAATAACAACTTTTTTCTCTATAAACTATTTTAATTAATAAAAATATTAAATATAAACTATTTAAATAATTAAAATTGCAGGGTTCACGGACTTCTTGTCTTGAAGTCGTGCACTCTACGCACTTTCACTTTTTTATTTTTTTATTTAAAATAATTTATAACTTTTAAATAATATATGTAAATGTATATAAAATATTTAAAATTATATATAATTAATAATTAAAGTTTTTTAATATTATTAAATAAATAAACTTCATGGTTTTAATTATTTTTTAAATTAAATTAATGTTTTTATAAAATGATTTTAATTAAATAATTTATAACTTTTATTATTGTAATTATTTAATTAAAAATTTTAAAAATATATATATATATATTTCATTATAATTTTTTTTATTATAATCAATTTACTTAAACAAATATTTATTTAAGAAAAATTATTATAATGAAATAAAATAAATTTATGAATTTTTATTTATGTAATTAGAATAATTTTGTTTATAAATTATTTAATTGAAATCATTTTATAAAAATTAATTTAATTACAAAATTAATGAAAACCATGAAGTTTATTTATTTATTAATATTAAAAAACTTTAATTATTAATTATATATAATTCTAAATATTTTATATACATTTAAATACATTATTTAAAAGTTATAAATCATTTTAAATAAAAAAAAAATTAAAAAAGTGAAAGTGTGTGAGGTGCACTACTTCAAGACAAGAAGTCGTCAACCTCCCTACAATTTTAATTATTTTGTTTTCTTATTAATTTAAATAGTTTATATTTAATATTTTTTTAATTTAAATAGTTTATAATGAAAAAATTGTCATTAACTAATTATAATTTGTAAAAAGATATACTATAATAATAAAAATTAAAACAAAAAGAAATATAATTTTTTTAAAATTTTAATTAGATAATTGCAATAGTTATAGTTATAAATTATTTAGTTGAAATTATTTTATAAGAAATTTAATTTAATTATAAAAATAATTAAAATCATGAAATTTATTTATTTAATAATATTAAAAAACTTTAATTATTAAATAGATATATTTTTAATTATTTTAAATACACTTAAAAACATTTTTACAAATTATAAATTATTTTAATTAATAAAAAAAATAAAAAATTAAAAAAGTAGAGATGTACTGGGAGTGCACGACTTTTCTTATTAAAATCGTCAATCCTTACGATTTCAATTTTTTTTCTATTTTTTTATGAAAAAAGGTGTGGTAATCGATTACAACATGTGGTAATTGATTATCATACTCTAAAGTCGTTTTTGGGTGCATGACTTCACCTCTGACCACAGGGGGTGCACGACTTCTTCATTTGAAGTCGTGTGGGCCCCAACAACTTGTCTATTTTCATAATTCAAATTCTTTTTGTCTAAATCGGTAATTTCTACTATAAATTTGCCTAGTTTCGTGCAAAAACCTGAATCATCTCTTTTTCGTAGAGACTAATTCATTTAGACGGTGGATACTTTTTTTATACATTACACTAGGATGTGATGTTTAGTGAATTTTTATTATTTTGCATAAAACATGTTTTAAATTTTTCGAAGAAAAGTTTAAACAAACTTTGTTTTGAAATTTAATATAATGTTTAATTGTTTAATTGTTTAATAGTTGAGGATAATATATTAGAAATACTAAAATTTAATTTTTAAGTGCCTAAACGATACGAATTGTTTAATAATTAAGAGCATCTAACATATATTAGATAAGAGCTAAACACTACTAAAAAAAACTCAGATTACCAATGGATATAATCCGTTAGAAATAGTCAAAATTTGTCGATAATACTATATTTTCGACGAATTACCGACGATCATTTTTCAATTGGTAATACCCTTGTTCAGTAATCATTAGCGACGAATGTTGATCTTCGGTAATTACCAACAGAAAAGATCATCAATAAATACCAAAGAAAAATGTTGTCGGTAGTTACCGAAGAATAAGGCCACCGCTAAGTATCGAAGGATTAGGGCGTCGGTAACTACCGAAGGATCAGGCCATTGGTAATTACCAAAGGAAAAAGTCGTCGGTAAGTTTGTCGAAAAGTACTTAGCAGAATCAAGTGTCATTTGTATTTGTTATCCAATTATACAATCAAACCTGCATAACATTTTCAAAGCACAGAAATACTTGCATAATATGCATCCCACAATAATCCAAGCACTGATGCAATAAATATTAACACATTAAATATTGATTTTCAAAGTTAAGAACTTGTATTTGTAATAAAACATAAAACATGTTCATCTAAACCAAGTACTACTATATGTTTGTGACACATGACCAAGTCTAAAAGATAAAACATAATGCTAGAATAAGTATGTTTAATAACAACAAGACTAACAATATACCTAGTCATCATCAGAATGGTTTTGTTGTTCATCATCTTGCTGCTCTGAAGGTGGCTGGATTGTTGTAGGCTGGACAGATCTAGATTGGAGTGGTGTGGGCTAGACTGATGTGGGCTGCTCTAGGACGACGAGTGATGGAGAGGGTTGTAGCTAGGACGGAGGGACGGTGGACTGAAGTTGTGAAGCTTCAGGCAGCAATGTCATGACCAGTTGTTTAAAGTTTGTAAACTCGTTTATCAATTTAGAGTATTTCTGGTCATGTTACTATAGTGCCTGCGTGAGGCGTACAATAGCCTCGTCAACAATGGAGGTGGAAGAAGATGATTGGTGCTTTAAAGTACCTCCTCTTCCTGCCGTGTAATTTGCAACAAGTTGTCCTGCACTATACACTCGTCCCTTTTTTTCCCACCAACGACATCGACCTAGCATTAAGTCCTACGGATGTCGTCCTTATCATTATTCTCATTATCTGCAGTTGGATATGACCTTTGTTCAGATCTAACTTGTGAAAGTCTTGTTGAAAATTCTTCCTGTTGAAACATTATGCACAATGTTAGTAAATGATATAGTAATATAAGGAAAAAGTTTAAAGCAATTAATAGTAACAGAGTTTGCTTACATGAGTCCTTTGAGACTTTTCATCAACAAACTGACTAGTTCCCTTCTGAACATGAGTCTGTGCAAAAAACTCATCAACATGGACCACTTGTCCAAGCTCTTGTGCCTGTAACAAAATATGGAGTTGTATATGCACATAAAATATAAAATACATAAGTTATATGAAACAAATACAAACGTAATGAAGGTTTACCATGCTCTAAGAGAACGCAACATAGCTTCTGACTTTACTTTAAAATGTTACATCCCTAAAAAAAAAGTCAAAAGCTCTAAGTAACGAATCTTTTTCAAAGAAGTTTATATAAAGGAGTTTGCATGAAGAGAAGAGAAGAAATTTTGCTGTCAAGAATATTGGTATATGCTCTCTGCTCTCTTTCTTTAAGCTCTTAAGACTTATCTTTGAAAATATCTTTTTACAAGTTTTCATAAGTTCTTTGTATTGATTTTATATCCTTTCGTAGAGAGTTATTTTTAGTCTTGTAAGATTTCAAAAACACTTTGTTGTTTTAGATTCAGAAGTGAATTCAAACACTTGTAAAGTTTAACTCAGTGGAGTTAAACGTTCTAGATAGTTGGTCTAATGTTGATACCAGAAGTTATGAAACTCGTCTAACTAGTTTGTTTAGTTTGTAAACCAGGAGTGCTTAAACTTGTTTTTAGTGGAATCCCTTAAAGGGAGAACTAGATGTAACTTAGTTTGAAGCGAATCATTATAAAATCAAAGCGTGTTTTTCTACCTCTATGTTTAAACAAGATTTACATTCAACATTTTCTTTAAACTTAAGTGTTTAATTACTATTGCAGATTTGCTAATTCCTACAGAGTAATATTAAACACTATTTGTGGAAAGGTTTTAAAATATTATTCAAACCCCTCTCTCTCTAGTGTTTTCCTGTGTTTCAGCTATCTTATATTTTATGTCCCTCATATTCCAAGCCTTCATGCTAGCATTTTTTAGCATTTTTTAGCTTTTTTTATCTTTGCTTATCGTGACTTCCTTCTTTAGGTATATTCTTATGACTGTTTTTTTTTCTTTGTCGATTTTTACGTTCAATTGAAAAATAATCATCTTCAAGTAGCACTAACTCTTTTTTAAAGGGAAAAAATTATCATAATCATATTCCTTAGTTCCCTTTAGATATGAGAGTGAGTTGGGACATGTATCCATAAAGCCTATTCGTTATCTATCTCGTCTAAAGAAATCCATTCCATTACCTCACTGGGTATTTGATAAAAAAATATTATAGTTTTTTATTTTATTTGCAAGTATCCAGGAATGTTCACAAAAGTTTTATTTTTTTAATTTTAAATTATATTATTTACAAATACGCCTTTAGAATATAAATTAGATAAAAAAATTAATTTTAAAATATAATACAAGCAAAATTATACATTAAAATATTAATGAAAATAAATTTTATTTTTAAAAAGTAAATTGAAATGGGTTGCACCAAAGTACAAACTTGAAAAATTAAACTTTTTAAAAATAACTTCAATCTCATAGGTTTAAATACACAAATGAATATATAAAATCAAATTCTAAACAATTATTCAATGATTAATATTTGTCTTAGTGATAACTTCATTTTTTCACTTGATTTTTATTTTAAAGTACTTAAATAAAATTTATTAATAATGATTAGCGGGTAACAAGTATCTATAGGTTGGATCACATGATACTTGCACACATTCCATCAATAAGCGGGTAATTAAAATACTTGTATCCATTATCTATGTATATCATTTAAAAATGTTTATCTTATATTCATTATGGATTTTACATGTTGATAAATGTTTTGACTTCAAGTTTGATGAGATAAACTCATTAAGGTCAATTATCATATTTAAGGTATTGTCTGTTTTTAAGTTTGGAGTTATATACAATTTTGTCCTTAAAAGAAACTTTCAAAGGTTAATAGAGGAAAATGTATTTAAATTTTCATTAGCCTTAATTCTTAAGCAATGTGACATTATTAGACGTACAAAAACAAACTACCAATTGAGGGCTAAGGGGAAATAAAGTTTGTTTTTGTAACCACTTTTCTATTCTCACAAGGAACAAGAGTTTATCTTTGTAACCTCTTTTTCATCCCTATAGACAATGTTCATGTTTCAACCTCAAATCCATTGAGATTGCATCATTAGAGTCAATCACCATATTTTGTGTATTGTCCACTTTAAAGCTTGGAGTTTCGTTACGATTTTGTCCTAAAAAGTTACATTGAAAGGTTAAAGCAGAAATGTGAAACTATTAGATGTATCCTAACAATGTTAAAAATATGGAATATATTTTTTGTTTTAAAAATAACAATGTTTTGTTTAATGATATAAAAAGATAAGGAAAATAGTAATTAGCATGAAATGAAAAATTATTTTCATATAATTTAACTTATTACTTTTTTTTAGAATTGTGACTTATTTAACTTGTTTTACATGATACAAGATAATTATACAATGTGCAAGAACTCTCCACTTTAACAATTGTCTCATTAAGAATCAAATTCATCACTTTAATTTTAATATCAATTATTGGATCTTTTGAAAAAGGAAAAATTAGAATGTTTCAACTCCAATGAGTTACAGACAACTCATATAAGATATTAGAGGTTTGACTTAGTTAATAATATGACTTTATTTTAGACTCAATTGAGTTTTTATTTTATTTATTTTAAAAAAATCAATGTGAACCTTTTGTTAAATTAACATTAGTGTAATTTATAAGGTACATATGTCAAAATTTAAGTTATCTTTTATCTTTAGAATACTTTTTGGTTTTTTCTGATTTTTGTCCTTCCTCCACCTCCCATCACCTCTCACCACCTCCTTCCACCTTCCACCACCTTCCACACGTCTTTTCCCCTTTCTCCCTTTCTTCACGATACTTTTTTCCTTTCTTCCTCCCTTCTCCATCTTCCTTTTTCCCTCTTCCCATTCTCCCTTTCTTAAGGTTTCTACAATTCATCATTTGTTTTTCAAACTTAGGTTGGAGTTGGATGTGTTTGTGCTGGGTGTCATATTTTGTTTCTCAAAAAATTCATTAAATAGATTTTAATTATATATATATAATATGAGTCTTATCCACATAAAAAATTGACATTACTTTTAACCAAAACTCTCGTAATATTGAATTTATGAGTATTTCATCTTTTATAGTTAATTAGGAAGATATTATAATATCATCTTTAACCTAAAATTTTAAGATAATAAATTTATCAATTTCAGTATTTATATATATTAAAACTTTTTACTTTAAAAGTTAATCAGACTTTAAATTGTAACCATCTTCCGGTTAGTTATAAGTTTCCTTGGTTATAATTGTTGAGGCAGTAGTAAATATTAAATGAATTTAACTTATGTGAGAAGAGATAGATGTAAGGAATTGTGTAGATAGAATAATTAGTGTTGTTCCATTGGTTTAGTGAGAAGTTGAGATGTTGAAATTGAAGAGAGAAGAATGAGAAAAAAAGTAAATGGGATAGGGTCCATTTTAGGAGGTATATATATGGTGTTAATGTAGTTACTAGGAGCGAATCCCATAGGGTCAAATCCCTCACCCCAAAAAAACAAAAGCCCCACATGCCTATGCCTTCTGCTTCGCATCTCTCAAACATAACTCACTGTTTCAAGGGAACAATTCCCATCCAAATCACACAAACCCCAACACAACACAACATCCTTTTCTCTCTTACCATTCAATTCTACCAACGTTTTTACTTCCCAAAATTAAACCATCTCACTTGTACTTTTCTCCCAATAATTTCACTATTTCACATTCCAATGCTATTCAATCATATCCATTTTCTTTATAACACTTGCATTATTGTAAAGAATCCACCATCATATCTCCAATATCTAAACTAGATTTCAATGACCCTTTACACTAGATAAGATTGATGACAACTTGCCCAATTTAAGTCGCTCGAAACGTTTGCAAATTGGATTGACAAGATATACAACATTTGAATTTGATTATCAGACACATAATTAAACACTAGTTTGTTTCTCAAAAGTTGCATCAATGTGACAGCAACGTGACTTGTACTTTATACGAATGATGTTTGGTATTACAAAACAACGTATAATCGCATGCATCCTTTCAGCTATGATTGCAAAAGACACCACTAATAGAAACTATCAATAGTCTTATTTTTTGGCCTCATATACAAAACCATTGGCTATCAATCTAGCTTCGCATCACCACCAATCTTTCTACCAAACTCCACACACAAATGCTAAGCCAGATTAAGTTTATAATCACAACCCATATTACGTGTTAACATGTATTATTGTAGTAATCAAAACTCAATCCATATGTCAAAATCATAAATTAAAAAGAAAAATCCAAATTCAAAATTGTGTTGTAAATCGTACCTTAGGGCGTGCAACTACCCTACCCTCTAAAAATCGTTAGATTATGGCCCATAATTGTCCTATGCTCATAAATTGAATTGGCCTAGTTTCTCACAGAGTAAAGCTATTTCCTACCAAATGCATAGGTTCAAAATAGTAAGATCCATTCAAATAAGGACACTTGCTACAAAAATACTAAACACTTCACATCAATGCCATCGTAACAAAATAATTAAATTTAAATTGAATTTTCTAATGAAACATAATCTAAAAGTTCTTTTTTAGTAGTTTACATTGAACCCAAGTTAAAATTAACTATCATTGATACTTTTACACTCAGGTAAACGAATTTATAGTATGTGGTAGTGTAGATAAAATGTGTATAATCTTTGGAAAAGGGATTGAGAATTTTATTTCTATAATTAAATTTTAAATATCTTATAAATTTAAGTGTTTTTAATTTATTTTTTGTTAAAAAATTGTTTTATTAAGTGTTTTAAATATATCTTTTTAATAAAAATTAAATTGAAAAATACTTAAATTTATAATATACTTAATTAAGTATACAAATTCTAATAGATAGCTACATTTCTTAATATTCATTCAGGATTTGAAAAAAAAAATAACAATGAAACCAAACGAAATAATTAAACAGGGGATGTTAGAAAATATGACTTAAATAAAAAAGGATTGAACAAGAGAATTTACTTAAGACATAATCATATATTTCACCGTAGTTAAATGTTTTTCTTCTTTTATATTCATTAAAATAAATCATAACTAGTTTCGAAATTATCAGTATTAATTATATTTTCACCTCATTTATCAATAATGAAAGGAAATCAGAATATTCCTTCCATGTTCTCATGGAGCAATATATTTTACTATATTTTTCTTTATTTACTTACAATGGACCATGACGGATCTCAGTTTTAAAATTTTTGCTAAAATAATTTATGATATTTAAACAATTGACAGTTGTCAATGTTATTGGACCAGCGCAGAATGATGATCTGTTTTAGGTCAACATTTTAAAATTCATAATAAAGTCAAAAAGAAACTTGGAAAGGGAATACAATGTAAATAAAATTCCTTTGACACACCAAGAGTTATTTTTGAGAATTAAATTATTATCCTTATTGCTACTATTTTCATATAATTATTTATTTGACTTGATTAAGTCTCAAAATATTTGAAAACCAGATTGTCTATTTTATTATATATATTATTTTATTATTCACAGTATATAATCAAATCATAATATTAAGAAGTTTACAATAATTAAATTTCTTAAAAACAATTTTGTCACTATTTTACTGATATATGCTTGTTTTATCGCCATTTTGGCCTTGTAGGTTCACAAATATGCTTCATACCCGAATTAAAATAATTTTAAAAAAATAATGATTTCATATCTTATACTTATTAACAAAGGGTATGGGTTTGAGTTTGGGGTATGAAATTAGAGAATTTTAAGAGATTTAAATAAAAAATTACTCAAGAAGTTTAATCTAAATCAATTCTGTAAGAACGTAGAAAATAACAAAAGTAGAAGTAGTTCCATATAAATAAAGTTTTGAATATTTTATTATCGAAATATAAAATTTATAAATAAAAAAATCAATTATTTAAGTTTTATTTTATAAAAATCATGATTTTTCTAAAATTATTTTCTTTCCTTCCTCATTTTTCTTTCTCAAAATCTTCAAATTGTTGAGAATTTAAGTATGAGTCTAAGTTTCACAAAGATGAAAATGAGAAAATTGAACATTACATAATAAAAAGACTCAAATTCATTGTATTAAGATTTTGAATTGAAAGTGATGTTAATCCATTATGTAGGTTAGATTTTGGTAACATTTATGTAATCTCTTTCTATAAGTGATATCAAAGTCCCTAATTTGTCTTGGTGATCAACTTAGACCATTATTATAAAAACAACAATGATGACGATTTAAGTAAATGTCACCACACATGTTTTCCTCAATAACGAATGTATCAATGTAGAAGGGATTCACCCTTGAAGAAGGATTGTTGGGGATCCAAGTGTAAACCTAAGTCCCACATTAGATAAAAATGAGAAAATTAAGCATCATATAAAAAAGAAAACCCATAAACTCATTGCCTTAATATTTTTGGTTGAAAGTGGCGTTACTCCCTTATGTGGGTTGGGATTAAGTCACATATAGGCAATCTCACCCTAATGAACCCTTCCTTGAAAAGATCCACTAGTGGTATCAAAGTTTATAGTTCATTGGTTATCGATTTAGAACGTTATGATAAAAACAATAACACCACCACACAACAACAATGGTGATATAAGTAAAAGGTCATTATACATGCTTTCACCTGAGAGAGAATGTACCATTGTAAAAGGGACTCTCATCCTTGAGGTGGAGATTTTTGGAAATCCAACTTTGAGTATAACATTGGGTACCATAAAAAAAAGAAGACTCATAAACTTATTGCTTTAAGGTTTTGGGTTGCAAGTGTTGGTATCGGAGGGGGTATTTTTCGAAGAGTATAGCGCAGCGGAATTAAAACTCAGAGAGCGGAAAGCGTATTCGATCACAATTAAAATTAATTTTGTCCTTTTAGTAAAAATAATTTTCTTTCAGAAAATTAATCAAACAGTTGATATACGTAAATATATGAGTGTAGGGAATAAGAAGATCAACACAGAATTTTTATCCTGGTTCGAATCAAAAGATTCTACGTCCAGTCGTTAATCACTATAAATAGTGATTAACCTTTTTCACTAAAAATGGTTTAACAAATTACAAGATAATGAAGAGGAATAAAATGAAAAGAACCACTCTACCAACTTGAAGAGAACCGCTCCAGCAATCGACCAACGATTCACAAGCTTCTCCTTACACAAGACCAGGCAGAGTACCTTGCTAACTTGAAGAGAGTCTGCTCCGACTATCGACACACGATACGCGAGCCTCTCCTTTCACAAGACCAAGCAAGGGAACAATGAACAAAAAGCTCTCTAAGAACGTTCCTCTGACACACAGTGTTCTAAGCTTTCTCAGTTCAAAAACGTTGCTTTCTAATTTCTCCAAAACAAAATATATAGCCAAGTACACTGAATGCCAAAGGACAGCTCCCAACTGCCATGAATAATCGATTATTGTAAGTGATAATCGATTATTCAAGTCCGTTACAGGTTTTCAAAGATGTGATAATCGATTATATGAAGTGATAATCGATTATTCAAGTATGACTTGTGATAATCGATTATTGCTTAATCATAATCGATTATTGCAGGTTAAAAATGCAAGTTTTACAAGGTTTACAAGAATTTCCTACTACATTTAATTTCTACAACTTGTTTTTAACTAATTCTAATATCTTCTTCAACTAAAACTTCTTGTAGCATCATCAAAACAAATTTCTTCAAGATTTACCAATACTCCTTATTGGTAACAATCTCCCCCTTTTGATGATGATCAAAAATTCAAATTTTAAAAGCAAGTTTGGCTTACCTGCGAAACATACAAGCTAACAAACAACAATAAGGTTAGCAATACCTCTAATAATTTATACTTCTCCCCTTGTATTATTCTTCTCCCCCTTTTTGATCAGAAGCAAAAAGATCGGATGTTAAAGGCTCCCCCTAAATATGATCTCCCCTCAATTAATCAAAAGATGCATTTCAAAACATAAAAAAATTGAAATTTCATAACATGAAAGAGCATAATACCTCATATATCTTCCCCTGAATGTAATAATCCCCTTTTAGAAACAGACTCCAAAAAAAATAAAAAAAAATATAAAAAAAGTTTTTTTTTTTTTTTTTTTTTTTTTTTTTTTTTTTTTTTTTTTTTACGCTGTGACTTAAGATAATCGATTATTACTTTAAATAATCGATTATGTGCGAGCCAAATTGTCAAAATCCAAATTTTTGAGGACGAGATAATCGATTATTACCCTTGATAATCGATTATTTACGTTCATTTCTGAAAAACACAAATTTGGGCCAAATTTTCAACTTAAGACACATCTAACATTCATAAATTATTTCAAAGCTCTTAAAAAATACCAGGATACCATAGAGTCTTCTTTTCGTTTTGAAAAATTAACCTGCAAAGCAAAACAATAGAGTTTTGGTCCCCATAATCTCATTTGGGTCCTTTGAGGTTAGAGACAATTTACTTTATAACAGGAATCCAAGCATATTTTCCATTTGGAACATCAAAATGTTTAATTCTACATTTGTTAGAAGTATGTCCCTTTTTCATACAATAAAAACAACAAACATCATGCACCTTGTTTTTCACAAAAGTCCCTTTCTCAACCCAAACTCTACGAGTTCTCTTAACTTTAGACTTTTTATGATGCATTTCTTTATTTCTAACATTGCTCCTTCTAAAAACATGTGAGACAAACTTGGTTGCTTTAGAAAGTAAATTTTCAAGTATGTCAATGTTAAACATATGATTCTTACAAGACAAGCATTCAACAGTTTCAACAGTAGCATTTGCATCAGATAGTTTTGTTTCTAAAGAACTAACTTTATTTCTTAAGACAACTTCATCATCAAGCAACTTTTCATAATTCAATTTTAATTCATTGTGCTCTTTCTTAAGTTTTTTATGTGCAACATCAAGTTTTTCAGATTCAATCAACAATTCATAGAAAGCTTTTTGTAAATCTAATTCACTAGATTCAAAGCTGGAATCGCTTACTTGACTTCCAGTTTCTTCAGAATCTGCCATAAGGCACAGATTGGCTTCTTCTTCTGTGTCACTTGAACTTGTTGAGCTAGAGGCATTATCCTCCCAAGCTTTCTTTTTCCTTTGAAACTTTCTTTCCTTCTTGTCTTCACTTTTCTTGCTTTTTGGACACTCAGATTTTACGTGCCCTCTTTCTCCACAACCGAAGCACTTTACGTTTGATGGAGATTCTGAACTTTCTTTCCTATCTTTGTGAAACTTGTCCTTTCCCTTTGCTTTCATGAACTTTGCAAATTTCTTTATCATCAAGCTCATATTTTCTTCATCATCAGAATCATCTTCTTCAATCCTCTTAGAGCTTTTTCCTTTAGAAATTTCAGACTTGAAAGCTAGAGTTTTCCTTTTGCCTTGATCCTCTTCAGCAGTCAATCTCCTCAGCTCAAGTTCATGCTCACGGAGCTTTCCAAACAAGATTGGCATTGACATCTGAGTAAGATTTTGAGATTCCGAGATGGCAGTCACCTTTGGTTGCCAAGACCTGTCCAAAGATTTCAGAATTTTTACATTAAGTTCATAAGTATCAAAAGTCTTACCCAACCCTGTTAAATGATTCACAATATGAGTGAATCGTTTTTGAACATCAGAGATCGTTTCTCCAGGTTGCATTCTGAACATCTCATATTCCTGAATGAGAGTGTTCTTCCTAGCACGCTTTACGTCCTCTGTTCCTTCATGAGTGACTCTGAGGACTTCCCACATTTCCTGTGCTGTCTTACACACTGAAATTCTATAAAATTCATCAAGTACAACAGCAGATGAAATTATATTGCGAGCTTTAATATCAAACTGAGCTCGTCTATTTTCTTCAGGAGTCCAATTAAAATAAGGTTTTTCAATCTCTACACCATCAACAGTATTCATAGGAATATAAGGGCCATTTTGTACAGCTTCCCAAATACCTCTATCAACAGACCCCATAAAAATCTCCATTCTAACTTTCCAAAAAGCATAGTTATCACCAGTAAACAATGGAGGTCTGTTAATGGAAGCACCCTCAGCATATACATGGTTTTGATTGTGACCAGCCATTTTCACAAATTTTGAAAAACTATCAAAGCAAGCTCTGATACCAATTGTTGGAACAATCGGTACCGTTATAGAATTTTGCACAGCGGAATAACTTATAAAGCGGAAAGCGTGTTCAGTCAAACTCTTAATAAGATGGTCAGTTTTATAAATTTAATTTACTTAGAGACAAATTTCCAAACAGTTGATGTGTATAAAACAGTAAAGAGTATAGAGAGCAAGAAAATTCAACACAGAATTTTTATCCTGGTTCGATTCAAAAGAATCTACGTCCAGTCGTTAATCACTATAAATAGTGATTAACCTTTTTCACTAAAAATGGTTTAACAAATTACAAGATAATGAAGAGGAATAAAATGAAAAGAACCACTCTACCAACTTGAAGAGAACCGCTCCAGCAATCGACCAACGATTCACAAGCTTCTCCTTACACAAGACCAGGCAGAGTACCTTGCTAACTTGAAGAGAGTCTGCTCCGACTATCGACACACGATACGCGAGCCTCTCCTTTCACAAGACCAAGCAAGGGAACAATGAACAAAAAGCTCTCTAAGAACGTTCCTCTGACACACAGTGTTCTAAGCTTTCTCAGTTCAAAAACGTTGCTTTCTAATTTCTCCAAAACAAATATATAGCCAAGTACACTGAATGCCAAAGGACAGCTCCCAACTGCCATGAATAATCGATTATTGTAAGTGATAATCGATTATTCAAGTCCGTTACAGGTTTTCAAAGATGTGATAATCGATTATATGAAGTGATAATCGATTATTCAAGTATGACTTGTGATAATCGATTATTGCTTAATCATAATCGATTATTGCAGGTTAAAAATGCAAGTTTTACAAGGTTTACAAGAATTTCCTACTACATTTAATTTCTACAACTTGCTTTTAACTAATTCTAATATCTTCTTCAACTAAAACTTCTTGTAGCATCATCAAAACAAATTTCTTCAAGATTTACCAATACTCCTTATTGGTAACAGCAAGATGTTAATCTCTTGTGTGGGTTGAGCTCAAGTCAAATTTATGTGATCTCTCTCAATGAATCCTCAACTTTGAGTCTAACATTGGAAACAAATATGAGAAAGTTGAGTATCTTAAAAGAAATAGACCCATAAATTCATTGCTTTAAGACTTTGAGTTGTAAGTGATGTCAATCCCTTATGTGGGTTTAGCTCTAATCACATTTATGTAATTTCTCCCTTATGAATCCTCTCTTGAAAGACCTATCATGATCCACTTGTTCATCCCTTTGAAGATTAGACACTACCATAAGGATTATGGAGCGGAGTAGAGAAATTATATCTAATTAGAATTTTCGTTAAAGTAAATTCATCTTTATCCCTTCTTTGAGTCAATTTTTTCAGAATTTTTGCAAGCATGGGTTTATAGATTTACTACATATGACTCAAAAGGGATCAATAAAAATGTGTAAGAAGAGTTAGATGGACCAATTTGACAATTTAATGCGCCTTTGAAGTTTTTGGTGTTATGCAACAAACCCCGTTAAGCAATAGTGAAAAATTAAAATCACAAAAATCTCCAAACTCTTTCACTCATTTGGCAAGCCAGAGCTCGTTGAAAAAGATTGATTAAATAAGATCTTAAGGCTTGAGCCATTGGGTGAGCAGTGTTCATTGAGCATAAAACATTTTAGAAAATGACAGAAAGATATGAGGTGTTTGGTTGTTGAGCGAGCCTAGTTTTGCTATGCGATTTTTTATTATTTTAGTCCAAGGGCCTGAGATGACGAGCGAGCCACCTTCTCGCTAAACAATTATGCCTTTAGGGGTAACTTACTAAGCAAAGAGCGAACTTGCTAACTGAATTTGTGATGCTTGGATAAAAAAAGGCATTATTGGAAATGAAAAGTTTATTGGTGATTATGATCTTGATTGGATGAAATATGATTTTAAATGTTGAAATATAGTGAACAGATGGAAGGATTATGATTGTGTGGTGATTATGATTGTTATGTTACATAAAGATTAGATTTTTGTACCATATGACTATTGGGTTAATTGTTTTATTTTTTTATTGTCAACATGTGATCTGAATTTGTGGTATGAATGAGATTAAAGTGGTGAAGGTGATGAATTCTTGGTTATAAGAAGATTGTGATTGGACACTTCAGTTTATTGTATGGATATGGTTAATTCTAAAGAGAATTGTCACATTATCTAGTGTTAGGGAACAGATTGAGTAGGAGTCTAGAAAATGAAGTCATCCTAACTCTATTAAACTTGGACTAATGGAGAATGAAGTTTAGGTGGTGAGAGTTGAAAGAGGTTCCTATAATAGGATTTGGTGTAGGAGAGCATATTTCTCATTAGGCTATAGTGAGCTAATTATTTCATGTTTAGACCAAGCATAATCATGACTAGTTTTTACAATGTTTTTCAAGGTTACATGATAGGTGCACGACTTCATGAGCATTCAACTTAATACATGTCATTCCAAAAAATTATGTATAGAATGTAATATGAATTGTTATTGCATGATATGATTATGAATATTTTAAATTTCTATATTGGTATGTGTATGAGCATATAACTTATTAAAATTTCACTAGCTTACCCTTGCGTTTGTGTTATGGTGGTTTTATCCTTTCTACGATGATCATATATTATACGTGAACAAATGATAGTGCAATGGAGAAAGATGAGAAACTGTGAGATTGCTTAGTTGAATAGTGAGTAATTGTAACTTAGATATATACATTTTGTATTAGATAGATCAACATGATTTATGAAATTATATATATATATATATATATATTATATATATATATATATATTTGAAAGTTTTAAAATTATGATTTTCATGAAGACCACAAATACATATTATATACTTATAATATACTTATAAACCTACGGATTAAATATGTTTTTGGTTTCTTAACTTTCAGTGAAAATTGGAATTAGTCCATCTTTGAAACTTTGGACCAATCTAATTCGTCATCTTTAGAACAACTTAAATTTAGTTATTTTAACCAAATTTTATTAAATTTATTTAAGGTTTCAAATGTGTTTCTCAATTAAAATGCTATCACGAAATGCTTTTGAAACGTTAAATAAACTTAACAAAATTTGGTTAAAAAAATTAAATCCACCCATTTATAAAGTTAAGGAATTAAATGGGATCAAAATTTTGAAAAAGGACTAATTATAATTTTCACTGAAAATTAAGAAACCAAAAATATATTTAACCCTAAATTTAATTATACTAATACTTAATTCTGAATATTTTAATCAGTAGGACAATCCTATATAATTAGCATTTGGACTACAATAAAAATTCATATTATCGACGACCAAAATCCATCAATAATGTGTAAAATCTGCTGATAAATGAAAATTATCGATGAATTATCGACGACCAAACATTCGTCGGTAAAAGTGTCGTCAGTAAATTTTATCAATGACTTTTTTATTCCGTCGGTAATTATCGAAGGAAAAGTTCGTCGATAAATTTGTCGGTAATTATCGAAGGAAAAGTCTGTTAGTAAATCCGTTGGTAAATACTGCGATCAGGTTCATCATCTTCCTCTCCTCTTCTTCTTTCCTCCATTTTTTCCTGTCCAGAAACATAAAGACATTACAACCAACTGTCATACAAATTCTTAACAATTTTATAACCTGCACAAAAATTTGTCATCCCTCTTTTATTCACTATCCCACTTTGTTTTGTTTTACAACCTGCATAATTTTATAACCTAATTACCATTACCATTACAAAAATTTCATACAATTTTGTAGAAAGCCAACTTAGCATATTACTTAACCATAAACACAAAAAATAAGAGAGGAAACAAGAAGTGGGGTTTGGATGCACGGTCCAATGATGATGCACGGTGGTGAAGGTGTGTGGCACAACGATAGTGAAAGAAGTAGATGGAGCAAAAACAGGAGAAGCCAGCGGCGACATGACTCAACAAAGACGACGACGACGTGGCTTAATAGTGAAACAACGATGGTGTGGCTCAATAGAGACGACGACGACAGAATAGCTCAACAGAGGTGGTGGCGGCGACATGGCTCAACAAAGATGGAGGTGTGTCAAATGAAGAAGATGGGATTTGAAGATGTGAGAAATCGAGAAGACAAGAAACTTTGATGGAGAAGTAAGATTTGAAGTTGGGGAAGGTGAAGAAAGAAGAGTCTGGAATGAAAGAGAGAGAGGTAGAAAAAAATCAATAATGTGTGGTTCGTAGTGAGGGAGAAAGGTTGGACAAGAAATTTGCCGCTCTTTTTACCAACATATTTGTCGAAAGAAAAATCTGTCGGTAAATGAAATAGGTATTATTGATTGATTTACCGAAGAAAAAATCCGTCGGTAAATCTAGTATGTGTGGCACAACGGTAGTGAAAGAAGAAGATGGAGCGAAAAAAGGAGAAGCCGGCGGCGGCATGACTCAACAGAGTCGACGACGGCGGCGTGGCTCAATAATGAAACAACAATAGTGTGGCTCAATAGAGACGACGACGGTGGAATGACTCAACGGAGGTGGTGGCGGTGGCATGACTCAGTAAAGATGGAGGCGCGTCAAATGAAGAAGATGAGATTTGAATATGTGAGAAATGGAGAAGACAAGAAACTTTAATAGAGAAGTAAGATTTGAAGTTAGGAAAGGTGAAGAAAGAAGAGTCTGGAATGAAAGAGAGAGAGGTAGAAAAAAATTAATAATGTGTGGTTCGTAGTGAGAGAAAAAGGTTAGACAGGAAATTTGCCGCTCTTTTTACCAACAAATTTACTGAAGAAAAAATCTATCGGTAAATGAAATAGGTATATTGACTGATTTATCGAAGAAAAAATCTGCCGATAAATCCAGTATGTATTATCAATGAAAAAATTCGTCGATAATTTAAAATGTAAAATTTTGTCAATAAATTCTGTAGATAATTCAAATTTATCAATTTATTTTCGTCGATAAAAATCCGCCGATAATTTCAATTACTTTTGTAGGTGATGTCTAAATTAAAGCAAAGCTTATTTCTCTTAAACAATACTGATTTAAAAGACAATGGAACAAAGTGATGCCAAATCCATAAAACTCCATCACTTGAGTGAAAAGTTGATAGAGAATACATAATGAAGTATAAAAAAAAACTCTTTTTTAGGGAAATAGATTTAAGAGAAATGATTTTTGTTAAATCAAAGATACATAATATATTTAATATTAAAAAACAGATAAAAAAAATGTACAAAGAAATTTTTAGATCAGTTGGAATAAACCGAATCTACATCCTAAAATGATCAACTCAACTCTTATTTCAACTATTTTAAAATATTCAAATTACAACTACAAAATACATCTGAAAATATATATCGCATTCAAGATACGAACTTTAGATCTAAATATGAAGATACACATGTAATCCATACATCAACCAGATGCATTTCAAAAATTACAAAGTTGTAGATAATTTATGAGTAATTGAATTTTTAAGATTTGAATAGAAAGGTACACAATCAATTGTACCAAATCGACCTTGATTTTGACCTTTTATTAAAAACTATGATTTCACAGTATTTGAAGCTTCTTCAGAAGTTCTTAAATGTTTTAAGGCAATCGTGATTGAAAACAATTGATTATAATTCAAAACAACATTAAAACATTCAAAATTAATTATTGAAAGTACTCAAAATTGTAGAAAACATTCCCGTCTTTAGTATATCACGAATATCAATAAAAAAAATTACCCATTTATTTTATTGAAATTTTAAGACAATGTTACTCATATATCCAATTATCTCCACTCTTAACAAATTTTAAAAACATGTTCTCGCTAGTTATTAATGAATATATATACTCACAATATCTAGCAAGAAATAGAAAAGAAAAATCATAATTCTTTACATAAAAACTATAAAATAGGTTAGAAAAAAATTATTAATTTATTTTTACCATATTCAAGTTCCATATAATTTAAGTTGAGGTAAAACATAGTTTAAATACATTTGTTTTTATTTACTATTACATCTCTTTTATAGTTAAAACAATAATGGATAAAACTCTAAAACAAATAATATTTCGGATGATGAATAATGTTAGCAATATTATTCAATCATATTGGAATCGCAATATAATTATATATTAATTGAATTTTCCTATAAAAACAAGTTGACCTTTGTTTTTGTTAGTAAGTTGATTTCTAAAGGATATTGTTAATTATAAAAAAAAGTGAAAGGGGAGGCATGCATTTAAGTTGGTGTCTGTGTGTTTGTTCTGTTATTATGTTTTGAATTTAATGGGAGAAATAGTACAATGCACATGGAAGCTTTAAAGAAGGTAGAAAAATGCATCAATGGTGATGATCGTTTATCCACCTTTGACAATAGCTGCCACTCACATGCCCTAATCACATTCTCATTTAACTACTTACTCTCATTCCTTCCATAACCCTATTCACTTTCTTCCTCATAACAACCTACATTTTCAACCTATTTCTCCTTAATATTTTCTTACTTTTATTTCTAAATCAAGTATCAATTTTAGTCTTATATTGATTAAAAATTAAAAAATAAATAACTTATGAAAAAAATAATAGACTCGCAAATAAGTCTTATATTGTAATCTTAAACAATTTTCTTTTACTTGGTGATAAATATTTAATGTTGAATGTGTCGTGTCCTACCTATGCTATTGTTATGAAATAAAAGGGTGAGTGGAGTTTGTGTAGGAACGAACATTCATGTTCAAATTTAAATTTGGTTTGTATATTTGAAATATTTTTGTTAGTTAAAAAGATTTCTTTTAATGCATTTTTGGTCTTTTATATTATTAAGAATTAGAAACTATTGTATAGTAATTTAGTTTGATTCAACATTTTTATCATCAACCATTTTGTTTTTTTTTTTTTTTGAATTTTTTAAAGTATTTATTCGGGCCATCTTTACGTGAAATCTGTTTATACATAGACACTGTTTTTTTTTTAAATTAAAACTACAAAAAGTTAAATTTTAAAAATAAAAACACTTGTGTTTGAATATCTCTCACATTTGTTCAATTTTTACTAATAAAAAAAAAGAATTGTATAATCTTTTTCAACGGAAGAAAAATGAAAATAAAATATTTAAGAAAGGAATATAATTATGTTTATAAATGAAGACACAGAGATAAATTAATATTAGCAGTACTTTATGAAGAAAGTTATTGAAAGAAGTCTCAAAGTAACAGAGGTGTTAAACCAAAACAATAGTTGGAAAAAATAAAACAACACAATTTTTCAAAAAGAAAAAGTAAGTTAAATGTCGTTCCGGATACCGACAATTTATTTACAGATAGGACAGATTCAGGAAAGAATATATGTGGGTCCATCTCTTCCGTCTACATTTTTTTCCTTACATGACTCTATACTAAAATCTATTTTCTAATAACAAATTTTATTTTTTTAATTTTCTTCACTTTTTATTACTCTGTACAAATTTCATCTACCAAGTTGTTTGACAAAAATGTAAGGAATAAATATGGTTTCCATTTCGAAATTTAGACGGAAGAACAAAATTCGATTTTGTTTTAATTTAATAATGTTAAATCTTTTACATGATATTTTAAGTTATAATATATTAAATTAGGTAAATAACTTAAATGATATCTTAAAATATCGTTTAACATATCAACAAAATTTTAATATAATTAAATTATATTAAATTTTGAGAATAATAAATTTTAATTTTATATTAAAGTTTAAGAACTAAAATTATATTTAGCTCAAAAGTTTAATTATTAAAGAATTTATTTGTTAAAAGCATACTTATGCTTTATGTTGGTTTGGCTTGATTTGGTTTATTAATGCAAGGTTTGTTGCGTTTGTTTGCTTTAATTTCGTGTAGTTTAGATGGGTACAATTTGATTATCACTTTAATTACGTTTGACTAAATTTGTTTAGATTTAATTTAATTTGGTCTGGTCGCAAGTACTTTTAGGTAATTAATTTGTTTTATAATCTGCACAGGCTCTTGTTTGATTTAAAATGTTGGTTTTATTGGATTTTTTTTTTTATTTCTGAGTTGATGAGTTATTTTTGTTTTATTTGAATAAGTTTTTTTTGTCAGTTTTCATTTTAATAAATTGAATAGCTTTTATTTGATTAGATTGAGTCCACTGTAATTATATATATAAAAACCCTAATAAACGCAACATCATCCAAATTGATGGGTAACCTTACCTTGGCATAGCATGAAGATAAAATTAAAAATCATACTTTTTTTCTCAAAATTTCCTCCCTTATTTAATACGATAAGATCTCTTGCACATTACATAAATACTACATTTCTTCTCAATCACTAGTACATTGTTCTTTCTCTTTCAAACTACAAATAAACCTCACAAAAAACAAAACTCCCTTATTTTTATTTCCATGAATTTGATTATTCACATTTTTATTCTACGAAAAATATGTGGATAATGTAAGAACCTAAAAATATAAAGTATTAGAGTTGACAAGTGTTTTAAAATAATAAGACTAAATATTTTAAAATTAAAATAATTCAATAATATTAGTAAAAGTTTTAAACTTATCTCATTATATAAAATACTAATAAACTCTCTAGAATTCTTCTTCTGAGTTCTCTTTCCCTTTTTTTTAGGATTTCTGACTTCTCAATCATCTGTTTGTCGATCAAGAAACACCTAGGAGATTATATCAGTATAATCTCCATTCTCTATCGATCAATTTCTAATGTAGAGTAAGTAAATTTTGACTCTTTTTTTCTTTACTCTTAGTTTGAGATTATGCGTAACAATCCTTTCTCGCGTATGTTATCTACCTCTCTTTCTTATTTCCTTGTTGATCAGATGTTCTAAGGACTCTCTTTTATCACAAATTTGTGTTCTGTAGACGTTTCTAAGATTCCTTGAGCTATAAGTAAGGTTGGTGAGATGTGTAGAGTTGTGGTGGTTCTCTTTAAGGTAAGGGAAGCTAGTGTTTTATTTTATTTTGAGTTATAAAGTATGAAATTATAGTTATTAGTATGTGAGTTGAATGTATGTGGAATTGTATGCTTGAAATGAGTATGTTAGTATTAAATGTGTTTGATTAACTAAATTTGGTTGAATAATTCTAATTATATGTAATATTTAACTTGAATGTTGTTGTTGTTGTGAAATTATTGGTGATGAATTGGTTATATGTTGAAAAGAAATGTTATGGGCTGAGACATGAACTAGTTTGGTCTAAAAAGTAAGGTTTTGATAGGTGATTTTTAGAAGTAAGCGTCTAAAGGGATAAACAACAATGTGGGACATTTGGTAAGGTCAATTAGAACTTGATAGCTTGAGTTGATAAAAATCTGAGATAGAAGTGAGAATGAGTCAAGAGGATGGTTTAGAAAGGTTTTTAGGCTTGATTTAGGGGTTTTGAAGAGTGGGATTTTGATCTGGTAGGTTACAGGTAGGTTTGAGTGTTTGAGGTCTCTCTTTAAGGCATTTGTGACTTGTTCAGACCGTTAAGTGGTTTGGTTTTGATCTAAAACTTGTAAAATTGAATTGGAGTCCATAAAGTGAGGTTTTAGTTGTTTTAGGTTAGAATATTGTGGTAAAACAATTCAAAATGAGTTTAGATTGGTTTATATACTTCTGGTTAGGTCAATTATAGTCTAGAATTCAATCTAGGAGTGTTGGAAGTTAGTAAAAGCATTTAGGATAAGTCATTGGAGGTTTAAATGAGCAAATTATGTAGTTTAAGTGCTACAAATTATGCAGAGTGGCTAGGCGAGCAAAAGGGGTTTACTAGGAAAGTATATGAGAGTTCTATAGAACTTGCTATTTTGGCTCTCACTGAGTGAGTGTAGATTACTCGTTGGGCGTGTTTTTGGAGTTCTTGGCAGTGGTGTTTAAGGGCTAGGTGAGCTCCCTAGTTGGGTTGGAGGAGCTCCCTGTTTAGGCTCTCGTTGGGCAAGTGGGATGTGTCTGCTGGGCGAGTGAGTTGAGTTTGTTAGGTTGTCTTGCTTTCTATTTATCATCTTTGAATGGATTTATATATGGTGTGATGATTTACTTGATACTCAGTAAAATTGTTGGGAATACATGATGGTATGGATTTGAGGTTGTGAGAGTTCTAAGGAGAATTCTTAGTGTTTGTAACAAGTGTTGTTGGTATAAATGTTAGAAGCTTTGATATAGCGGTTATTTTGACACTCTAATGATCATCCATGCTCAGATAGAGAGAGATGAGTCATGTTGTGAGAGAAGTAGGATGTTCTAGTCTAGTGGCCTTTCTCCATTTGACAAAGAGCATATTAACGGACTAATCTTGTGTGATAGCTTTGAGTGGGTTAGTTGTTTCACCACACAAGTGCAGAACCCGCCATGGCTCGACATTTATACTATATCCAGATGGCCAAGTCTAGGTCTATAGTATAATTATGGTGGTTGTTTTACTCCATATGAAATGTGATATATGATGCAATTTTATTATACCATGTTGAATTATTTTATCATTAGCTTACCCTTCTTGTGTGTGTTTCTTGGTTGGTTGTTTTATGTGTTGATTTTTTTGGCGATGATCATCTGGTGGGTGTGAGTAGAGGGTAATGATGTGAACGTGGAGCAGGCTCTAGGTGGAGATGGCCTAGATGCAGAGTAATTTTTGTATTTATATTGTAGTAGTTATCTTTTCCTTTGATTGTTTTAGAGAACCAATAGTTTTGAGCTTAGTAACATGTATATGGAGTTTGATTTATAATTTTGTTTAAATGAATAGAACTTTATATTCTCGGTTGTTAACTATTCTATAATACTAACTATGTAATAGTTGATTTATAGTAGTAATTCTATTTGATTGGGATGTTACATATATTTTATATATCTCCACTACCTTCTTCTTTTTTTACAATTTTAAAATTAAAAGAAATACTTGTTTATTATTAAATACCAAACAAACATATTTACGATATCATTCTTATGAATAATATTTTAAAGATAGTGAAAAATGATAAAGCAAAACAAATTGCCTTAATCATTCATGATAATGACGTGTAATGCAGGTAATTATTTAAAAGCAAAAGTAATAAAATTAAGATAAAGTAGGATTATTTCATTTTTAAATATAAATTTATAAAATAAAAAGTTAATTATTTAAATATCATTTTAAAAAAAATGATAAAATATTTTTTCTTTACTTTTTTTATTCTTTATAGATTTTTTAAGAATATGTTTATATAGATCAAAACCATCTTAGAAAACCTGGTGGAGAATATCAAATTTGTATGATTAAGATTTGTTTTAAAGTAAATTTTTTTTCTCTTTTATTCAGTTGGTTTTGAGAAATTTTATATACAAAGTATGTGATCTTTCTAGAGAAAATATGAATATATGTTAGTTCAAGATTATATGAATATGTACAAATCAACACTCTTAAAGAGAATATGTACAACGAAATATGAAGACTTGTACAACTTTTTCTTAAACAAAGAAAACATTAGACGAAGGAAGCTTAGAGAGAATAATTACATAATAGTGAAAGATAAATTCCTATATTCTTCTTTTCATCCAATCCTCTTTATATAGCTTTCCTCGAGAAAGATATGTCACTTAAAGAGAATTGACTTCAAGAAAAATGTAGTCACAAAGTTAGGTGCTAGGTAGCGTTAGAGTAATAATGTTTTTCACAGAGGTGGTGTGTACGACTTCCTTAGAGCAAAAAGCTTTAAGGAAACATTCTAATAATGTCTTCCTATCTCTTAACGTCCTTCTGATATTGTACAAACTTTGGAATAAAGCTTGGTATTCCCATGATCTACATAGATAAAGAAAAGCAAAGCACCAAAGACAAGAAGACAAATCATATATGCTTTTAATGTTATAAACGTTGTAAAGCTTTTAGGCATGTTTAGTGTACTAAGTGTTTAGTGCACAAGTCTATTCTTTTGAGTAACAAAGCGTTCAACGTTTAATAAAAGCTTTATCTTAAATAGTTTAAAATGTTAAACACATTTTTGTCAGACATTGTTTATAAGTTGTATAAAATATTATTGAGGCTCAATATAGACGATTTGCTCACATTATTCAACATTATTTTTATCAAGTATATCCTTTAGACAGTTTAAGCCATAAACGTTATTTCGTTAAAGTTCATTTCGTTAAACTTCAAAACAAGAGTTGTTAAACGATCTTGTCTCTCTAGACGATCTTTGCCTTAACAATCTTCCTTTTTTTATGTTTAACAAATACTCATGCTAAATGAAATATATTTGAAAGGAAGATATGAAAAGAATAAATAGTATAGATAAGAGCATTTATAAGCATATCATTTAGATGTTTAAACGATGTGATTTAGAGCATTTATCATTTAAACAAATTTGATCAAAGTGTTTAAGAATATTGATGTTATCAGAGTAAATTATAGATCATAGTGATTTTAGAAACAATTAGAGCAACAAAATATTAGAGAAAAATACTTAAAACGATTCATAATATCAGAGTAAAGAAATATGTTATGAATGATATATTACTTCTATAAGTCATAGCCATTTATGCAATGCATAGAGAATAATCAATCAGAAATAAATAATATCAGAGTGATTAATAAATAAGTATCAAAGCCAAAAGAAATTAGAGTAAGTAATGGAATTTATTTATCAACTATGCATTAGAATTATGAAATCATATGAATAAATGGGTGGACTCCCCCTGAATGTAATGTTCAAAAGACTTTTTAGCTTTATTTTTCTCCCTATTATTTGGCAAACACCAAAAAGGGAAAAAATCAACATCATGGCCCAACAATAGGTGGTGGTGGTGGTGGTTGGTCAGGTTTAGGTTTAGGTGACATTCTTTAGGGTGTTGAGCAGGGTCTAGAAATTGACCTGTTGTTCCTCCTTATTTGCTTGGAACATGGCGACAATGTGAGCTTCTTGTCGCATATTGTTCTCAACAATTAAGTGATGAACGTGGGTGTAAAGGGCTTGGAAATGGGGGTCAAAAAGCAATTTAAGGATGGTTGGGGGTGTGATTATGGCTAAGGGTTAGGAATATAGTCTTGGATATTTGGGCTTGAGACGAAGAGTTGGAGAGGGTGTGGTTAATGGAGGTTGGGAAGGGGCTATTATGGTTTCTTCACAACTTCATCTTCATTTGAAGTGTCTTTAATGATTATGGGAAGTTGAGAAGAGGGAACACAAATGTCCTAAATAAGACACTAGTGCAGTAAAGGAAAACGATAGCGGTTATTTTCGTCTATACCAACTGGTTCTACAACCGAGGTATATACAAGCAAGGCAAAACGGGGTAGGTTTTTTGTCGCATATTATTATAAGCAATTAAGTGATGAACGTGGGTGTGAAGGGCTTGCAAATGGGGGTCAGAAAGCAATTCAGGGATGGTTGGGGGTGTGATTGTGGCTAAGGGTTGGGGAATATAGTCTTGGATATTTGGGCTTGGAGATCGAAGAGTTGGAGAGGGTGTGGTTAATGAAGGTTGGGAAGGGGCTATTGTGGTTTCTTCACAACTTCATCTTTATTTAAAGTGCCTTTAATGATTATGGGAAGTTGAGAAGAGGGAACACAGATGTCCTAAATATACTAGTGCAGTAAAGAAAACGATAGTGGTTATTTTTGCCTATACGCACTGGTTCAGCAACCGAGGTATATATTAGGCAAGGCAAAAAGTGGTAGGTTTTTTGCCTCGGTTCTGAATCGAGGCATAAAAGGGTAGGGTTTTGCCTCGATTCAAATGCAACTGAGGTGGTAGGGTGTATTTCATTTAATTTTTTACTGCAATTGAAGGAGTATGAAGGGGTCTTTTGCCTTGGTTGGGGGTTGAACCAAGGCAGTAAAGGGTATTTTTTTATTTTTTTTTCGTTAGACTTTTGTGTGCGGTTGTGGTCAGAACCAGTTCCATAAAGGACGTACTGCCTCGTTATGGTCACAATCGATGCTTATTCTACAAATTTTTTTTTGAAAGGCAAGTCTGTTTCTGTAACAACCCTTATGCAGAAACACACATGCATATATAGAAATTGTCCAAATACAATCAAGAAGCTTATTTTCAATGCAAATTATAATAAATCATAAATCAATTTAATGTACATATAATTCTAACCATAAATCAACTTAGAACCATAAATCAATGTACACATAGTTAACCTAATCATAAATATGCTAATGTACAACTTACTATATCCTAATATCTACATACTATTATAGAGTTGAATTACATATTTTGCAAGTGCTTTGTATTTAAGGAATTTCTTGGGAATTGAAATAATAAATTGAATCACTACACAAGACACAATGATTTCAATTACTATATGAATTCTAAACTATAGAGAAAAAAATTCAATAAAACCAAATATTACCGTTTCGCATCCACTTGTAATATGGGCACGTATAGTGGTCATCTCCAATACATTATGTAGTAACTACACTCATGACCCGTTTTGTCTATTACACTACAATATATCATCATAATTATAAAATGTTAAGGAAACATCATTGGAATAAAACTATTATAAGAAAGTATTGGACTAAAACACCAAACCTTAAGGGCCAACCATGCAAGCTTTTTAGTCTTAGCAGTTGATCTCCTAGACAACATCATATATGCTACAAGGGAACTAATAAAAAAAATTGATTTAGCATACAATTATATAACAAAGAAAGTCCAAACATTGATGTTCTTACCAATCTACTACTTGTGTGAGATGTTTGGGAGGAGAATTGTGTAATGAGAAAACCACACAACAATGTTCTCCGGTATGGAAACCACAAGTAGCTGCCAATGGTGTCTGAAATATGTAGTATGATACGCGGGAGCTATCATTATAACTTAAGTGTTATATATTAAAATCACAAATGAAACTTTAAAGTTAACAAACTTCACTTATCCATTTATATAAGGGACAAAATATAGCTCCTTCCCCATTGCAAAACAACTAGTGACATATGTTTGGATGTCAGCAAATTTATTTCCTTTGTAAGTCATTTGAGGAACAATGAACCCATATACTTCATTGAACCCCATCTTGTAGTCACACCAAACTTATACCTGAAATCAAGAAATGGTTTGATATAAGTAACTTGATAAATTAATTATATATAAATAAGTTCTCATAGACTTACATCATTCAAACTGAACAAGGGTAATATTAAACTCTTCTTTCCCTGACGCAAGCTCCTCAACATCTTGCTTATGTAAGTACAATGGAATCTCAGAGTGTCTTCCAAAGGTGGCTCCAAAGGTAGCCTACAAGGTAGAGTTGATACCATATTTATGGATGACTTTCACTCTCTTGAAAGTGTTTGACCATGGCTAGGGAATTTGTCATCATTCCTCCCCTCTTGAAAAGGATTTGCCCTCAAATCTTCAACATGGAACAAGGCAAACTTTCTTATGTTCTTTGGAGTGTTGTGCGCCTGTCCACCAGGGTCAAATACCCATTTTATAACACAAGGTAGAACAAATGTTAATAGTGAGTAGTTGAAGAATATAACTCCCAAGAATGATGCATCTTAAATCAAATGAATGATCAAGGTCTTGGAGATTAGGAGCATCTTTGAAGTTTTTATTTGTCTTGTCTTGGATGTAAGTGTTTGAAAGAATATCCATTCCAACACAAGAGTCTATTTGTAGGGATATGCCATCATACCCTATCTTTTGAAAATGATTTATCCTCCAATCTTTATATTTCTTTATGACAAAAACCATTTTCTTATTATTGATTAATGTTTGTTTCTTTCTACCCGGATCAAAGATCCATATGCAAGTGTCATCAAACACAAATTCAATAAAGGCCTACTTCACAAAAATGCTTGTGTTTTCTTTAAGTTAATGGAAATCTAGAGGGACATTAACTCAAAGCGTGAAGTTGAAAAATTTTAAGGAGTTTAAAACAAAATGGAAGGTGAAAATGAAGTTGAAAAATTTTCAAGAGTAAAAGTTAGAATTATGAAAGATGGTTTAATGATAAACTAAGAAAAGCTCAAAGATTAGTAAACTTCCTTTATCATCTTGGCTTCAACTATGATTGAGGGAGTGGTAGGAGCCTTTATTAGCACTTCCTCTTCTTTTATTCTCTCAATTTCTTCTTTTTCTCTCTTTTCTTTCTCATTCCTTTCTATTATATTTTTCCCTTCATACTCTTTACTTTTTTCTCCTTCTCTTTATCTTTTCTTTCTTGCTCCTCTTTCTCTCTCATCTTATCTTCCTTTCTATTTCTTTGGTCTCTTGGAGGAGGTTGGTAGAATTGATTAATAATTCTACTATCTTCCTTAAATTGGGTTATTTGGGCGGGAGTTTTGGAACTCCTCCTTGAGTAGCTCCTACTCCTACTTTCTTTTATTTCTTGTTGAATCTTTTCTTGTTTGTTAAGCTCCTTCTCCAAAGTGGCTAGATATTGTTTCCTTTTCACTCTTTCTTTTTCTTTTTGTTGTTGCCAAATTTGAAGTGACTTTAGTTCTTTGGCCAAGGTTTTCAAAGATGGTTGGGCCTCACTAGAGTCACTCCTAATTTCATAAGAAGGAGCTTTAGACATCTTAAATTCCTATTTTTCTTTCTTTTCTAACTCTCTTAATTGTTCATCCCTCCTTCTTTTAATCTCTCGTTTTCTCTTTTCACTCGAGCTTTTTCACTTTTTCTTCATACTCATCTTCTCTTTCAAAGAACTCATATACACTTTTTAGAAAAATTTTCCTTTTTTAATGAGTTATGTCATCTCGCATATTTGCTCTTGGTTTATGACAAAGGAAAAAGGAATAAATTTTCTTCTCATGCATGCTCTCAAGTCACACCAATCTTTAATTGGAGATTTTCTATCTTTCTCAACCTTAGATTGTCTTTGATTCCACCATTCATTTGCATGTCCTATAAGCCTAGAGATCCATAAACTAAGTATATGTAGTATTACCATGCTTAACTTGGAATGGATGAAGCTCTTTTATTCTTTTCTCCCATGCTAGGTATGATAATGCACTAGTATTCTCACCAAAGAATGAAAGGTCACTCTTAACTTTATAATGTAGTTCATCCTCACCATGACTTAAATGCAAACTACTATAAAAACTCATTTGTTTCAAAAGAATTTTGAAAAATGATTTTGACAAATAATCCTAGACCTTTTTAAGAATTTTGAAATTGATTTATGCAAAACAAACTTAGTATTTCAAATAAAATTCCTTAAGAGACTTAAGGAGACAAGAAAACCTTAAGTTCACTTCCAAAAAAGAGGTGTGAATCACTATGGATTGCTTAGAAACCAAGTTTTTCCTAGCCAAAGCTTACCTCAAGTTCTCTTGTACTAAACATCTGAAAGGGATTTAAACCATAAATACAAGTTAACGCACACTAGACTATTACAATTAAAGAAAACAATTAAATCTACATTATGCAGCCTCATAATGAATTAGAAGGAACTTTAGTTCCCTCTTACCCACCAACTACAAATAACGGTTAAATAATAAGTTTTCAATATTCTTGTTAGGACAATCCCCTAACAAACCAAATATTACAAACCAAAGAGAAAGCAAATATAATTTTACAATGCAAAGAAAATACAATGAAATCTCTCTTCCTCACCAAGTGTATACTATTTTGTCTTCTTATTTTCAACCAAGACTTCAAGCTCTCCACAAGGCCTTCTTCACCTAAAATACTACCTCCAAGATGTTGGATCACCTCTAGGATGAAAAACATACACCAAAAGAAATCAACACCACCAAAAAAGAAAAAATAACCAAGGAGAAAAACAAGAAAATTTCAAAATGAAGGCTATCTCAAATGGAATTTTTAGGTGACAAAAACAAGATTAACAAGGAGACAAGCAAGCAAATGAATGTTTAAGAATAAAGGTTTAGCACTCAAAAGAAATTCCTAAGGAAAAAGTAGTGGTGGTAGTGTGAAATGTACCTTGGAAAATATGCTCCTAGCCAATGACTCCTCCTCTTCATCAAGGGGTATATAGTTATCATTCGCAACCACATCCCACATGTCGATGTGGAAAGATTCAAAGAATGTTATTATTCTTTATTTCTAATAGTCAAACTTTTCCCCTTTCAATAGAGGAAGACGATTTATATCATATCCTTCATTTTTCATTGGATCTTTCCTTAAGTCCTATCAAGAACTAACCCCTAAGGTTAGCTCTGATACCAACTAAAACACAGAAAAAACTCTAGAAAGGAGGTTGATAAAGTTTTCAAAAACTTTTCGAAAATACGTATTAAACACTTTATGTTTTTGAACAACGTTTAAGAAAACATATATAAGGGAAAACAAATAAGGAAAGCTTATTTTTATACTGGTTCACTCAAACTAAGCTATGTCCAATTTTCCCTTAAGTACTCTTAAGAGGTTTCACTAATCTTTTAAAAGATTACAACAAGTTTCACAACTCCTAGCTTATAATTATCCAATCTGAATATACAAATGTACCCACTCTTGGTTCAACATTAGTCTTCCTAACTAGACCGTTTAGCTCAACTGAACTAAACAACCAAGTGTTTTGATTCTCTTCAGAATTTACAAACAATGAAAGTGGTTTAGAAAAACAAGTACAAAACAAAGCTCTCAAAGAGAGTATGTTTTCAATAAAATGAAATTTGAAGGCTTGTAAAACTTTTTTCTTAAATAAAGAAAGTGTTAGATGATGGAAGCTCAAAGATAGAATAATAGTGTAAGAGTCAAAGATAAATTCTTGTATTCTTCTATTCATCCAGTCCTCTTTATATAGCCTTATTCAAGAAATATTCGTTACTTAAAAATAATTGACTTTGAGAAAAGTAGGTAGCCTTCAAATATGAAATCAGGTGCATGGTAGCATCAAAGCAATAGTGCTTTTCACGGAGGTGGCGGGTACGGCTTCCTCAAAGAAGAAAACTTTAAGGAAATATTCTATGAATGTCTTTTTATCTCTTAACGTCTTTCTAATCTTGTATAGACTTTTGAATAAAACTTAGTACTGTCATGATCTGCACAGATAAAGAGAAGCAAAGCACCATAGACAAGAAGTACAAATCGTACATGCATTTAAATTATTCCAATCATTCTTATTACCTTTGAATGAATTAACTTATTTAAATTTGATATATTAATGTAATAAGTTATAATAAAACTTTGAATGTGGTCATTATTTAAGCATTTGTTACATACCTTAACTATGCATGTATTCAAGATTTAGAGGCAAGTGATACATAGAATATTTCAATGTTTTTTATAAATTACACTTTGTGATTTGAAATATACTATTATTAAAGAAAAGTAATATTTATTATGTATGTTGAAATTGTTAACACTGAACCATTAGACATAAAAGTGATTGAACAAATTTATCATAAATTGAAAAATATTTTTTATATGTATTATAAATTAGTAGTTTTCTTGATTTGGTTAGAATTATATTTGTTTTTTATTTTTTTATTAGTAATTTTTGTTAGTTTAGTGTTGATTATTTTAATTTTAGTTTAGCTTATAGACTTAGATATTAATTCATTTGTGTGTAATCCTATCTCTACAAAGGCTTTTCAATTGAAACATAATTTATTTTTGTGTAACATACAATCATTACAATTTTAAAACTATGCCACAAAACACATAAGTTATTATTATATAAAAATTATAGTATACTTCAAAAAATCAAAATTCATAAAATAACACACTTTCACATCTTATCCATCATATATATATTCAAAAATTCAATCACTCGCTTACTAATATCTACAACATAATCAAGTGTCTAATATATTTCTCAATCCAACTAGCTACCTCTCATGTCATCAACTATTGACATCATATTGTCACAAACACTTGACTCTACTTTTAAAAAACTCATGCATTGAATTAGATCCAAAGATTTTGTTTCTATCACAATACATTCACTCACATAAAACTACATGCTAGGAACTAAGTCCTTCTCATAGGACAAGGTATATTCCTTGTAACCTATTAGACATGGTTCTTTTTTCATACTACAAGTTAGGTCATTGGAACATCATCAACTCTAACCACCTAATATCTTCTTCTATATGAATATGATATTATTAGAGTGAAGATAATCTCTCTTCAAATCTCCATTCAATACACAACTTGCATCCTCTCAACATAGTAACCATGTTCACATACCAAAAATCACATCTTAACAACTCATATTCATTCATACATACATTTTATCTTTATTTTTTTAAATACCATAATTCATAACATACAAAAGCATTTAATCCCAATCATTTATCTAAAACAAATAATATCATGAAAAACCAACAATTTTTAACATTTGGAATCATTTATAACATTTTTTCAAAAGTCTTAGAACCACTGTCTAGCTTAACCAAAGGTCTTTCTCCCCCATCAAACTCACACACTCACCCAACAAGATGACCTCTCTCTTAGCGAGCAACCATTGAAAGTTCTTACACCAAAACAACTTGCCCAATGAAGAAATTGGTTTGCCCAACAATCCAACCACTAGAAGAGGCTCAACCGATGATACCTTACTTGCCTAACAACTAATCCCCCATGAGTTCTCGGGTTTTTCACAAAATTAATTTTTTCCAACAAGATATTGGCTCGCTTAGTAAACAAAAACAGTGAGAGTCTTATATAAAAGGTTCAAACAAGCAACACGTGACTTTTTTAGATTTTAAAAGCTTGAATTTCATTCAATAATAAGATGACTCATTTAACGAGTCTACATAATTTAGAAAACTTTAAAGGAAGATCAATTTCTTAAATTGGCTTATATTAAAATTTCTCTTTATTTCTTGTACCAAAATAGATATATTTAGTCCAAATAACATCAAACTGAAGTAATTTCACCCAATTGACTATAAATTAGACTATCGAAAATATTCAACATTATCACAAACAAATCTCATTAAATAAAAAACATAAGACCTACATAAATCCAACAATGTATGACTATTTCACTTCTAACATTGGATTATCTTTACTCAATTGAGCTCCAAAAACTCTAGCTCTCATATAATATCACACTTGTATATAAAAACCTCATATGTTCTTTAACATATTATAACCACACAATATGAATCTAGTTTAAATATAAGTTGTAAGGGAGAACAAAAAGACAAACCCAATAACTATATTGGTTTTTCCTCGTAAAAGAGGTAAATTGAATTGTCTTAATTAAGAAAATCTACTAATTTGAAGTCTTTACAAAAATCATGTAAGAAAAAATAAGAAATACAACACAACACAAGATCTTGAATTGTACAAGATGTCTTACAACCTTGTGAAATCCTATCACAAGAAAACCATCTTGATAATCCTAATCAAGAAACCAATTACAAAATTGAAGAAACAAAATTGGAACAAAAATTATCCCCTTCTAAAAGCATTGCTAGGTGATTTTCCACAAGAGTAAGATGCAAGAATCTTCATCTTATTTGAAAGAAAGTTCCAAGAAATATATTTTGCTTTTCAAAGAAGAGTTTCAAATGCATAAAAATACATCTAGAAAAGCTATTTTGAGTTTTCTTATAAATCTCAAAAAATAGAAACCAATTTTATTAAACTGATAAAATCAAGAGGTAGAAATTTGTATTAATAGATTAAAACAGTAAAATGAGTTGGTGAAATAATTTCAGTCAATTAGTAATTCACTTGATTGAATTAACTTAAAATGACTTTGTTAATTGTTTTATTAATTTATTTATTCGCAATTATTGAAACAAATCAAATTAGATTATGAATAAAATCTCCATGATTTTAAACAATTAAAAAAATTTATTCAATTTAAATGTTTAAACTTGTGTTTCCAATAAGGTATGAACATTTCAACAAGTTAAAATTCATTTCATTCAATTAAAATCTTTTGAAAATAATTTTAGTATATGAAATATCAATATTAAATGTGAAGACCTAGAAAGTAGTATTTTAGAAGTGGTAGTGAGTTAAAAATAATGAGACTATATTATTTTAATATTAAAAGATTTTAGTATAAAAGGAGTTGTTATAAACGAGTTTCATTATTTTTAACACATCATCTCTCTAGAAACTACTTTTCTAGAGTCTTCTGCCTTCTCTCTAAGGGTTCTCACACCTTGTTCGCTTGTTTGAAGATCGGAAACCACCTGTGTGATCCTCGCGACGAAATCTTCAAATCTACCCGATCAGTTTCTCAAAATGAGTAAGTTAGTTTTCTACTCTTTTTCCTAGTTTCACGTTTTTATATACATGTGGTATTTTTCTCGGTCGCATGTATGGTCCTGAGCTTTCTCTTAGGTTCTATTGATCAGTGATTCTAATGACATCCCCTGATCAAGTTTTCGTTGTCTATAGATGTTGTTTGGTTTATTGGATAGCTGAGGGAGCAGAGTATGGTTCTCTAGTTTTAGGGGTTTTAACTAGTGAGATTCTAAATTAGAAGGTCTGCGTTAGAAAGAATGTTTTGGGGTTTATTATTGAGTCATTTAAGACTTGTTCATACCTTTAGTTTGCATAGTTTTAAGTTAGAAAGTGTAGATTTTGAGTTTGGTTACTTTTGGAGTTTTCATATGGTTTAATGCACCTAGCTTGGGTCTAATGATCAAAGAGGTACCTTGTTTTAGTTATAAATGTGTTTTCATATAAACTCTGGTGTGTAAGAAACCCTTTTGATCAATTGGATAAATCTTAGGTGCGTCAAAGTCCATAAACGCAGTGTGTTGTCAACTGATATATGTGTTGAGGAGTAGTTTCATGGCGTTGAGCACCATATTCCAGTGGCTCTAGCGTTGAGTGATAGTTTTCTAGCGTCGAGCGGTGGCGATAGTAAATACTTTCTTTGTTTTTAATGTGATTTTTGATGAATGTTTTGTGTGAAATTGTTATGGTGTACATGTTCTGATGATTATTTTAAGGCCTTTGAAATGGTATGTACAAGCATAGTATCTGGATACTTGAGTATATCGTTGGTCTTTTGGTTGTATGGTTTATTTGTTATTGAATGTTAATAACTATCAATCTAAATTATGATATATTGTTTTCATTTGTACTCTAGCTTTTCCTTGCTTTTGTTTCTATTTGTTTGTGTGTGTTTTCTTGATGGAGGACCATCCAAGCTCAACATAGGACCTTTAACAAGAGCCATGTCTAAGAGAATCCAAGAGGAAGAGGGAGCACTAACTACTTTGCTTTTATGGAGTATTAATTACTAAAATCTTCCTCCTCTTTAAATAACTTTACATTGTTTTGTAGGTCATTAAATAAAGCTTGGCAAAACACTTGGAGGAGTAACCAAGCAAGGAAAAGCAAAGGAGATAAAATTGAAGATGTTGCTGTTACGCTCAGATGCATGAACACCGCAGACAGCAACTCCATCTTCCTCTACAGTTCTGCTTAGCTGGCAAACTTAGCTTGCTTCCCAAGCTTCTTTTCATTGCATCACGTGCCTTTAGAATAGCTTGCATAACACGTCTTAGAAGTTCTCCTTCATCTATAAATAGGGGGCTTCATCCTTTGTAAATTCAACTTTGAATTGATAATGATATGCTGTTGAGATTTCTCCAGACATTCTTTCAGAGTTCAAACACTTTGTGCTTATTCTGCACATTCTCCTCTAGCTTCCTTCCCTCTTGGAAGGCTTTCGGAGCTTGAGATTCCTTGATCTACTCATACACCTTCATTGAAACATTCATCAAACACTTATCGTGCCTCATCGTCATCCAACTAACCGTTGCCTTCTCTGGTTTTGGAAGTGTTCGTGATTGAATTGCAAGGATGCTTCCATCATTTGGCATCAAGAGCCAGTCGTTTCAGTCACGCTTCAAGAGCTAAGTGTCTCGTATCCATTCCTCTTTTTTTTCCCGTCTTGTGCTGTTCATATATGTCACTGTTTCATTTTGTTTTTTCTGGTTTGATTCTGTGTTTGAGTGAATGTTTGATTCTATTCACTGTTCGTTAGTTTGTTTTCCATTTTAATCGGTGCAACTTCTTTAATTTTCGTTTGAATCCAACTTAATCATCATTTTCTGTTTTTGTCAGTCATGTGCAGAATTTACTGCAGTTTTAATTCTGTCTAGTATTTGCTTCTGTTCCAGCATTATTTCTTTGTTGTTTAAGTGAATCCAGTGCACTTGCTAGCTATATGTTGATCTATAAAGCAATGACAGAAAGTCAGCTTTGATCATTTGAGCTCACACATGGTACACTGTTTTCCAGTCCACATTCTGCAGAAAAACTCATTTTCTGGTTTGCTTTACTATAATCTGTTTCTGTCCAGATTTCTTGTGGTTTCAAGCCTTGTGCACGTTTGTCTACTGTTTTTGAAAGTGTCTAAAGCTATTGCAAGTCATATGCATCAAAGAAAAGCAAAATGAGTGGTTGAGTTCCTCATAATCTGTTTTTAACTTCAGCAGCAAATTGCATTTCTGGTTTGATGTTGACCACACTGTTTCTGGCTAGTTCTTGTGTCTCTGAACCTTGCTGCAAGTTTGTTTGAAGTTTCTAAACTTGGTTCAAGTTGTTTCCATTCAGATTAACCACTGATTTGTGAAAATCATATTTGAGTTGTTTCAAAATGCATCAAAACAGTATTGTCAAAGTTTTTATCAAGCTTTTTGCACCGTGCTTGTAGTCTTTGTTTGGTATTAGGTGCTTCAATTCTGCTAGCTGTTTAACTACAGTTAGATCTAGTAATTTAGGACTTTCTCCTGCTGTGATTGAACCAGCCAGCTTTGCTTCTGTTGTGCTATTAAATCTGGTCCAGTTTTTGCTTCAAAATGCTGCATAATTTGCAACTCAATCTGTGATTTGAAGCATTTGGTTGTCTCTGAACAGTTTAACCATTTGTGCAAGTTTATTTGACCATTTGAAACTTGTGTAAACTGTTTCCTTGGTCCATTTTCATTACATCTGCAAAATCATAGTTTGACTTCCCATTTTTACTTCAAATTTGGAACTCAACCAGTCATACTCTGATTCAGTGGATATTGGCACAGTTTAGTTGTTTCTATACATGTATTTGGTGCATCAAAGTTCATCTTTACTGTTCATTTGGTCACTTTTACACCTTTGTGCCAAAACACTTTCTAAAACATCAAATTTGCCTAAATTGGGAAGTGCACTACTGATTTGCTGCTGCAGTGTGTTTCATTGCTGTCTAAGTGTTTGTACACATCAAAATTGATGAGATAAACTTGTTTGATATATCAGTCAAGCCTTTGATACACTGCCATTCATTTTGCACATTGTTGTTCCAATTTTCCAGCCACATTTTTGATGTAGTATGCATTTCTTTACTGTTTTCTATACTTAAAAAGTTTCAATTTGAAATTTGGATTGGCAAAAGCTAGGGGATTCTGTTCCAACCATTTTGAATCATTATACAAGTGAATTCAAATAATCAAAAAGCAAATAACCCCTGCAATCCAGTGTTCACGAATCCAAAACCAGAAAACACCAAAATCTGCTGTTCTTTGTGGCATTTCATCAAACAATTTGTCAGTTTTAGCAAACACTTTCACTGCACTTGAATTTCCTCTTTGTTTTGAGTTTTTCTTGCTTTTATAATCTGTTCTAGACCCTATCCTAGGTTCCTTTTGAGTGCTACCTTTTGTTCTAGCCGTATATCACTTGCATTCATCATTTTTGGCTTCCAAACTATGTTTAAAAACTGGTTTTTGGTTAACTAATTTCTAGTGCAGCAGATTTTCCATCACCTCACGGTTTCAGTGTTTGACAGTGGAGTGTGACTTCATTTTGAGGTGATCCAAGTTCCAACAAGCTTCCTCCAAGAGGGTAGCATACTAGGAAGTGGAGAGTTTGTAGAATTGGCTACAAAGGTTGTTCTCCAAGCTGCATTCTTGTGCAGTTTTCAGCAGCATTTCCCCACCCTTTACACCAAAAATTTCACATACTTTTGGAGCTAAACTACATTCAGATTTGGTAGCCTCCTTGTATACATAGAATAGCTCTTTTTTCTCCATTTTCAGCTTTGTATCACGGAACCTTTGAGTTTAATTGCTTTACATTTTCAAACTTAAAGTAACTTGGAAAAATGCTATCCAAGCAATTCCAAGTCTACTAAGCAACATTGTAATAGTTAGTTCCCACTTATTAGAGTGAAAGTGTGTCAAGGGGCTCCAAGTGTCACTTGCACTTTCACATAGGGCCGGTTATCATTGTCTTCCATTTCCATTCATTTATTTTCTTGCTTGATTGTCTTTTATGTTTTAAGTCTCCGTGATACTTAGGAGCGCGTTTCACATAGTTAAACCTTCGTTTGGTTTCTAGGAGCATACCATCTTTGCATTTCAAAAAGGTTTTGAATGACTTCTATCTAGAAACTTGGGTGAGAAGCGTCAGGAGACACTCTGGCTAAGGAAGGACAAGGTTTCTAAGCTTGTCCATTGTGACTCACCTCTCCTTCCTGGGAGCTATTCGGTTTCATCACCTTTAGAATCTCTATCGAAGTCATTTACCAAAAACACCTCAAATTCTCTTTTCAAAAGTTTTGATTCATACTTGTGCAAGGTTTTCAAATCATTGTGAAAACAATTTCTCTACTTCACAAGCATGAGTCACTCTAGTGTTCAAGGTAATGTCACTCAAGATCAAGAGAACATAGAGTTGCGAGAAGAGCTCAATAGAACCAAGACTGAGTTGAATGAGCTAAGGCAAATAGTCGCCACTCTTACTATCAATCAAAGCAGGCACACACAGGGAAATCACTCTCATAGGCAAAATTATGATCAAGATGATCATTCCCACCATAGTGATCACCATACTTACCAACCTTATGATCACTATCAACACCCTCCTAGGCGACATCACAACCATAGAGAACATCATGTAGAACCTAAGCTTGACCTTCCTCCTTTCTATGGTAGAGATAATGTTGAAGAATACTTTGAGTGGGAGATGAAGGTTGAACAAATTTTTGAATGCTACAACATAGATGATAGGAGGAGAGTGACCCTAGCCACCTTAACCTTTCAAGGTGCAGCCCTTTATTGGTGGACATCCATCATAAGGGACCAAAGGATGAATGGCGACTACAAAATCCAATATTGGAATGAGTTGAAAGCAGCCTTACACAGGCGACATGTCCCAGCCTATTATGCTAGAGAAGTCATGGACAAGCTCCATAGACTTCAACAAAGAAACATGAGTGTTGAAGAATATAGGCAAAAATTAGAGTTACTCATGTTGAGAGCGGGAATCAAAGAGGAGGAGAGATTCACCATAGCTAGATTCCAGAGTGGATTAAACTATGAGATTAGAGATAAGGTAGAACTCTTACCTTACTTAGATCTAAATGATTTTGTCCAGCTATGTGTGAGAGTGGAAGAACAAACAGGAGAAAAGCTTCCGCAAAAAGAACCTACCCTACCACATCATCATATAGGAGAGATCTTAGGAGGGAGGGTAGCTTTCCAAGATATGAGGAAACCAAGGAGAGAGAGCAAGAAAGGACACAAGATAAGTTCAAAAGCAAAGATAGAGAGCTAAAAAGGGAAAAAGAAAGCTCTAAAGGAAAAGAACAAAGAATTCCAAGAGAGCCACCCAGAGATACCAGGGGTAGGGAGACTAGATGTTTCAAATGTGGGGCCAGAGGACACTATTCAACTGAGTGTCACTTTAAAAAGTCAACCTATATCCTTGAACATAAAAGTAATAGTGAGGAGTCATCCTCTAGTGTGTCTGAGTTGTCCTCATCTGAAGAGGAACATGAAGCTCCACCTTGCGATGGAGATCTTCTCATGGTTAGGAGACTCCTTGAGGCAAAGCATGTTGACTTAGAACAAACTCAACGAGAAAACCTATTCCACACTCGCTGCAAAGTTCTTGATAAAACATGTTCTATGATTGTGGATAGTGGTTCTTGTTGTAATTGTTGTAGCACTAGAATGGTTGAAAAGCTAGGCTTAACTCCTACTCCTCATCCTAAACCTTACAAACTTCAATGGATAAAAGAGGATGAAGGAATAGTTGTTACGGAACAAGTAAGTGTTCCCATTTCCATAGGCAAGTATGAAGACCAAATCATTTGTGATATTGTTCCAATGGAAGCGGGTCACATTTTACTTGGACGGCCTTGGCAATTTGACAAACAGGCTTTGCATGATGGAGTCACCAACAAGATCACCATTCAACATAAAGGCAAAAAGATTATCTTGAGTCCTCTTACACCATCACAAGTGCGAGAGGATCAGATAATACTTAAGAAGAAGTTGGATGGTGAGAAGAAACTTTACTCTAATAAAGTTTCCAAAGAGACGAAGTTGAGTTTGGTTGAAAGTGCCTCAACCAATGAAGTTGTCCCACCACACACTTCCAAAAATCTTTTCCTTGGACAACCTCACTTTCTTCTCTATTGTAAGGAGGCACTTCTTTCCATAAATCATCCACTTGATTCTCATCCAAAGGGGTTACAAAAGCTTTTGAAAGAGTTTAATGATTTATTTCCTAAAGAGGTTCCAAGTGGTTTACCACCTCTTCGGGGAATTGAACATCAAATTGATTTAATTCCAGGAGCCAGTCTTCCTAATAGGCCAGCCTATAGGACTAACCCCACAGAAACCAAAGAGATAGAGAAGCAGGTTAATGATTTATTGGGAAAAGGGTGGATACAGAAAAGCCTTAGCCCTTGTGCGGTGCCAGTGTTGTTAGTACCTAAGAAAGATGGATCTTGGAGAATGTGTACAGATTGCAGGGCTATTAACAACATTACAGTCAAGTATAGGCACCCTATTCCTAGATTGGACGATATGCTAGATGAATTACATGGAGCAAACATGTTCACCAAGATTGATCTTAAAAGTGGGTATCATCAAATCAGAATTAAAGAAGGAGATGAATGGAAAACCGCTTTTAAGACCAAATTTGGCCTTTATGAATGGTTAATCATGCCTTTTGGCTTAACCAATGCTCCTAGTACCTTCATGCGATTAATGAATCATGTCCTTCAGGAATACATAGGCAGTTTTGTTGTAGTCTACTTTGATGATATTTTAATTTATAGCAAAGGTCTTAAAGAACATCTTCATCATGTGAGGAAAGTATTGATTTTGCTTAGACAACACCATTTATTTGCCAACTTTGACAAATGTACCTTTTGTCAAGAGAGTGTTATTTTTCTAGGCTTCAAAGTTGGGAAAGAAGGAGTACATGTTGATCCTAGCAAAATCAAAGCTATCCAAGAATGGCCTATCCTCAAAACAGTGGGAGAAGTAAGAAGTTTTCTAGGTCTAGCAGGTTTCTATAGACGTTTTGTAGAAAATTTTTCTACTATTGCTGCTCCCCTTAATGAACTTTTGAAGAAGGATGTGCCATTCAAATGGGATGAGAAACAAAGTCTAGCTTTTGAGACCTTAAAGCATAAGTTAACACATGCACCCATTCTACATTTACCTAATTTTTCCAAAGCTTTTCAAGTAGAATGTGATGCTTCTAGGGTAGGAATAAGCGCTGTTCTTATACAAGAAGGTCACCCAATAGCTTATTTTAGTGAAAAACTTAGGGGACCTACTTTGAATTATCCTACCTATGACAAAGAACTTTATGCCCTCATTCGAGCATTGAAAACTTGGGAGCATTACTTAGTGTCTCAAGAGTTTATAATAAACACTGACCATGAATCTCTCAAGTATCTTAAAGGGCAAGGAAAGTTGAACAAGCGACATGCAAAGTGGATTGAGTACCTTGAGCAGTTTCAATACGTCATCAAACATAAAAAGGGGAGTACTAATGTTGTTGCGGATGCTTTATCTAGACGACATGCATTGTTAGTTACTCTAGGATCCCAAATACTAGTTTTGATGACATTAAACAACTTTATGAATCTGATCCTACCTTTGCATCTACTTATGCATCTTGTCTTAAGAAGTCATTCGATGGATTTTATATTTCTGAGGGGTATCTTTTTAATAAAGGAAAACTATGCATATCCCAAGGATCTATTCGAAAGCTTCTTATCAAAGAAAGTCATGGTGGAGGACTCATGGGCCATCATGGAGTTGATAAAACTCTTCATACTTTGAAAAGCAAATTTTATTGGCCACACATGAGAATAGATGTCCAAAAGCATTGTTCTAGTTGCATAGTTTGTTTACAAGCTAAGTCTAAAGTAATGCCTCATGGACTCTATCTTCCTCTTCCCATAGCTAGTACCCCTGGGAAGACATTAGTATGGATTTTGTCTTAGGTCTACCAAGAACTCAAAAGGGCTTTGATTCTATCTTTGTGGTGGTTGATCGATTTAGTAAAATGGCTCATTTTATACCTTGCCACAAAGTAGATGATGCTAGCTATATAGCAAAACTCTTCTTTAAAGAAGTTGTTAAATTGCATGGTTTACCCAAAACTATAGTTTCTGATAGAGATGTTAAGTTTCTTAGCTACTTTTGGAAAACACTTTGGGCTAAGCTAGGAACTAAACTACTATTTTCTACTACATGTCACCCACAAACTGATGGGCAAACAGAAGTAGTAAATAGGTCTCTATCTACTCTATTACGGGTAATGTTGAAGGGCAATATTAAAAATTGGGATGATCATCTACCTCATATAGAGTTTGCTTATAATAGAGTAGTTCACAAAACTACTAAACTTTCTCCTTTTGAGGTTGTTTATGGTTTTAACCCTCTCACACCTCTTGATCTACTTCCCCTTCCAGAAACATCTTCTTTTCTTCATAAAGAAGGTCTTTCTAAAGCGGAGTTCATCAAAAAGTTGCATGAAAAGGTTAAAACACATATTGAAAAACAAACTCAAAAGTATTCTGAATACAACAACAAAGGGAGAAAACAAGTACTCTTAAAAGAAGGAGACTTAGTTTGGCTTCACTTGAGAAAGGATAGATTTCCTTCTCAACGCAAATCCAAATTAAGCCCTAGAGGTGATGGTCCTTTCAAAGTGATCAAGAAGATAAATGATAATGCATATCAGTTAGACCTTCCTGAAAGTTATGGCGTCAGTCCTACTTTTAACATTTGTGATCTAATTCCTTTCATAGGAGATGCCCAACAGGGTTCCCAAGATCTGGGGACAGATCTTTTTCAAGAGGGAGGGACTGATGGAGGACCATCCAAGCTCAACATAGGACCTTTAACAAGAGCCATGTCTAAGAGAATCCAAGAGGAAGAGGGAGCACTAACTACTTTGCTTTTATGGAGTATTAATTACTAAAATCTTCCTCCTCTTTAAATAACTTTACATTGTTTTGTAGGTCATTAAATAAAGCTTGGCAAAACACTTGGAGGAGTAACCAAGCAAGGAAAAGCAAAGGAGATAAAATTGAAGATGTTGCTGTTACGCTCAGATGCATGAACACCGCAGACAGCAACTCCATCTTCCTCTGCAGTTCTGCTTAGCTGGCAAACTTAGCTTGCTTCCCAAGCTTCTTTTCATTGCATCACGTGCCTTTAGAATAGCTTGCATAACACGTCTTAGAAGTTCTCCTTCATCTATAAATAGGGGGCTTCATCCTTTGTAAATTCAACTTTGAATTGATAATGATATGCTGTTGAGATTTCTCCAGACATTCTTTCAGAGTTCAAACACTTTGTGCCTATTCTGCACATTCTCCTCTAGCTTCCTTCCCTCTTGGAAGGCTTTCAAAGCTTGAGATTCCTTGATCTACTCATACACCTTCATTGAAACATTCATCAAACACTTACCGTGCCTCATCGTCATCCAACTAACCGCTACCTTCTCTGGTTTTGGAAGTGTTCGTGATTGAATTGCAAGGATGCTTCCATCATTTCTCCTTTTCAATGATAACCTTAATGGTGTGAGTTTAGGGAGACGTTCTTCAAGTTGTTCAACGTGATGTTAAGGAAGAAGTTTTATCCTTCAGGTGTAGAATCTACTTTTCTAAAAGTCCCAAATTTTATTATAAGTTATCATCCTTGTAACGTTTTATTTTAGTAGTTTTATACTATTAAAATGAGATATTATACACCACGTACTTATCCAAACATAATCTAAAAAAAAAAATTACAATGCGGTACATGAATCACTACAAGATCAACCACAACACACATCCATCACCAAATTCATATAGATGGAAGCATCAAATAAGTTCTAACAAACTTGTTTAAATCTTTAATATCAACAACATAAAGATTTTTCTACATGAGTTGTCATGAACCAAATATGAAAGGAGTGACATATATTTCTTACTTTAATTGATATTATAAGTCATTTTCTACATTAATTCAAGTCATATTTCAATCAATATATATTTGTGCTTTTATTCTTCTTAAGGTTGTCTTATTACAAAAATATTTTTAATATTAATTATTATTTTAAGGTCATCTAACTAGAGTTTTCTAAAAACCCAACAATTAGTTAGTTCCACTTAAAATAAACAACATAACGATGCATTATGCAAAACTGATAGTAATTTATGGAAGAAAAAAAACAGCAACCGACAATTCTACATCACAAGAAATATAATATGTATTTGAGGATTATGATGTATGTTCAAAGGCCATTGTTTTTTCCATTATCATAAGTAAAGGTGCTGATAAAATTAAGGAAACAAAAAATTACAGGGGTAAAAAAGCAAAAGAAGAAGATGAAAAAGAGGTAAAAGCTATGGTTTCCCACACCAAACACAAAATGTAAAGCGTGATTTTGAAGCCTTAAAGCCTTATTTCCTGCTAGCTAATAATCTCTCCATTTCACTAAAGTTCCACTTAGTCTTTTACTTTAGTTAAAAAAGGAAACTATCTTCTCCTTGCGCCTGCTAAAAAAACATACATATATGAGCTTTACAAGGTGAACTCAATCATTGCGTCACACATGCAAGGAATGTTGCACGTAGTTTTACATTTTTATATTATTTCTCTTAATTCTATTTTTTAAAATATTTTCTAAAAATTTCATTACATATATATTCGAGCATTTTTCATTCTATATCTCCTTATGTCTCTCTCTTGATTGAGAAAAAGAAAATGCACTAGACTTATAATCTCTCATAGGATAATAATATTCTATATATACCTTTCTTTTTCCCTTCAAACCATTTACCATAGGACAAAGTGCTTTTCGGACAACACTTTCATATGCATTCAGGAAACAAATAAAAAACAAGACATGCTTTTCTCTCTCTTCAACATGCTTCCATCTGTTTTTGAGTTGTAATTTACTGTTATTACGTTGAATTTAAGGCTTACGTGATAATAATCAACTCTTCTACATTTCCATCTCTCTCTCTATACATATAATTTAAACAATGAATTATTTAATCTTATATTTAATTTGAAATAACATATATATCATATCATGCATTTTTTTATACATGATCAACAATATCCTTTGGTATTGAATTATGTTGTTTTTTCAGTGTTTTGAACAAAGGAAGATTCTTTTTCATGATTAAATTGCAAACTTAGAAGAAACAAAAGAACCATTCCTGTGAGATGAAAAAAAGGAGGAAACAGAAAAGAAAAAGGAAGAAGAGAATAAATGTGAAGTGAGTTCCGACCCTAAGAATATTTGGCATGTGTACAAGTATTTTGCACTTGTTACGCCTTGATTGCTCATTATATGTTTCCATGTTACGATGATCTGTAAAGTATTTAATTAATTAATTAATATTATTTTCAATTTTTGTACTACCCCAAAGTCTTCACTTACAGACAAATTAACTTGTAAGCGATATAATTGACCTTTAATATCACAGAATTATAAGTTTCTATGAAACGCGTCACTTTATTAATTGGCTATAAAAGCAACAACTATAATAATAGATTGAGGTTAACATTTAAGTATCATAATTAAAAGTGTGCTTGCTATAATTTTGTACCCTATGGAATATGTCTAGATTCAGATACTCTTAATTACTATATAGAGAAAGAGTTTATTTGTTAATCATGTTAGAGTAAATACTGTTGTACTTACTAAATATTAAAAAAATCAACTTTATTATGTGCTTTCTTGTGTACCAATAATGGGTTAATTAATAAGAGGTCATTTTGAAGGTTCAAAAAAGGTTTTAATGTAGAATGAACAGTTAACATTTTTATCTTAAACATATAATTTTGAGTTTAAATGTCACAACCTATATATGTTTTTATATATATTTAGTTCTTGAAAACTTGTTATATACAATTTATAGTTTAAGTTTATTAACTTCTTTTGAAATGGAATAATTAATGATTAATATTATTATTATTATTATTGAAATTAAAGTTACAATCATTGTGTACCAAAATCTGAAAGAAACAAGAGAAAAGTTTGTTGAGACAATGTTATAAATCAGACAGAGAATACCAGGTAATTAATGGTATGCTAATGATGAGTGCATAAATTTTATATTTATAAGCTCAATATAAATACCAAGAAATTATTCATCTTTTTACATCTTTATTTACCATAAACTAATGCATAATTGGAAATTATTAATCTTTATAATGCATAACTTAAAAACAATATTTTAAATGTTCTCTAAGTAATTAACCAATAAATGTAAATTATTATTACATAAAAAATTGGAATAATATTCTTCCTTTATAGAATGTGTCCTTATCAATGGAATTTATTCAGTCCCATCAAATATTGTTTTCACATATTTGTTGTTAACAATATTGGTTTACCATAATTCCCGCATATTACTAAAGTTTAGATTTAGGAATCCTCAATTAATCTCTAGAGTCTAAAGTCTATTTTATTTTGATGTTAGTGCAAGAAGAGTCTAAGTTTTTCTTAATGAAATTACAGAAAACTACAATATTTTCAATAAGTTAATATAGCTTACACATACAAGGTTTAATTTCTTTAAAATTCCTCATCTGTAATCTTTCCAGTCATTGAATAAAACTATCTTAAAATTATACACAATGGTTCCAATAATTCTCAATGTTCTATGCAGCTGTCATCATTTAAAAAATAAAACTCTATGCGGGGAAACTAATTAACATAAGTTTGAAACTAATTATAATTAGCATACCCATTTATTCATTTTTGGGTACAATAATTGAAAGATTAGGTAGCATTTATTTTGACCAAGAAAAGGAATTTGGGATGGCTTTATCCCCTTGATGGAACCCTAATAAAATCATGTGAATCAGAGAAAATATATATACATTTAGGAGGTCTTTAAATGGATATCCCTAGCTTAAGTTAGATCAGTCAATGTAATTAAGTTTGGGTAATCATAAGTGATCACCAATCAACTATTATAATTTGGGTTGTTGCTGAAAAAAAAAGATAAGTTTGAGATATAATCATGTTGAACATTAGAATAACAATAGTTAAAAAAAAAAGAAGAGTAAAAGATAAGAAGAAGATTAATTGATTAAAACAAAGAATATAATATAGTTAGTCATAGAAAAGAGGTTTAGTGAACCCTACCTATGCATGATTCAGGTGAGCCTTATAAGTCATCACTTTTCAAAGTTACAGTGTTTATTACATAATGACACAGCTTTACCTTTTCAATTTGTCCCCAGTTAGTGTAATCAAATGTTCCTAAGATTCCTCTCGTGAATGTCTTTGTTGTCATGGTAGCTTTGAAATGTCAAAAATAAAACAAATGTGTTGTTGAGTGCTAATCCAAGACACAATTATAATGCCTCACTAAAATGCAACACGCTTTGAGGAACATAAACTGTTCCAGAGACAATTTCAGGAACACAAAAACTTTTGTTGGTCGACATCTACCATCCACACCCTTCTTACTTTCAACTTAATCGTCCATAAATCATGCTTACGTGCTTAATTATATACTAATATAATATTCACGCCACATTAATATTTTTCTTAAATGAGAAAAAAAAATATTTTTTTTTTCGAAATTATTGGGTTTATAGATGAGAAAGAAAATCTGACATTGGAATTAATATTTAGCTAACAACGATGCAAATGGGATTGTTGGTGGGAATCAGCTCCCGGCATGGAACATGTTCGTGACAAAAATATAGAGGGCTTTTTTGTCTTTGCCTTCGTAACATATATTAAAAGTTAAATATTGATTTTTTTTTTCCTTCCTTAATGATGAATCGTTTAAGAAAATAAAATATGATTTCTCTTTTTAAAAAGGAAAACAATTTGTTTATTTTAATATAAAAGTGCTGACAAATTGCAATGGTATCATGATCTATTCTATTATTAAAATGTGATAGACATATGGCTAAAACATACCTGATATCTTTATATAGTTATTTTCTTTAAATTAAAATATAAAAATGAGCTCAGTCGACTTATTCATGACATCAATTTAAAAAAAAAAAAACTAGTAGCAAAATTTAAAGTCAAAAGCACCCTTTATTTTTGACAAAAAAGTCATAACACCGAGCAAGGAGAAGACGTGGTCTGGGTTCTGATTATTGAAAGATTAATACTGATCTTGCACGTCTCGTTAGATTTTAATGTATAATTTTAGATAATGCATGTGAAAAGAATATATTATTATTATGACGTCATAATTTATTTGAACCAGTGTAGAAATATTTGAAGGTGGTTTTGAATTGGTGAACGGAATATGAGAATGACGTAACGGGCATGATAGATTAATGTAGGGTTAGAAGTTAAAATGAAAAATAATTGGTGAAACTAAATATAATAAGTTAGAGAAAAGAGTATTTTGTTATTTGTTGAAAGAAGTTAGTGAAGAAAGAGGAAACAGCGTTAGCCAGTGAGGAGTCCCTCACCGAATGGAAATTGTTATTTGTTAGTAGTTGGAAGTCCAAAGGGAGAAAAGGGCGCACAAAACAGAGACAGAGGAAACCAAAAGAAAACGGCGAGGGAGAGAGAGAGAGAGAGGTAGATGCATTGATTATATGGTGAAACGCTGAAAAAAGAAAAAAAAAAGGAAAAAGAAAATTGATGGTGCCTGCGTTGTGTGCTACCACACCATAGCATAGCGATAGCAGTAGGAACAGCAATATAGCGTAGGCTCTGTAGAACCCCGAAAACTAATTTCTGCTTTCTGCTTTCTGCTCTCTCTCTTAGCATTATTATTCTTATTATTATTATTATGTGCTTCTGGTGTATTGCATCTCATTCGGGTCGGATCTAATCGGTGGCAGTGATCGGATCGATTGGGCATTTTCATTGCCAATGGGAATGCCCAATCCGAATCTTCTGAACCCTCATCGTTACCACAAACCATGAGCAAAGCCTTGGGAGAAGAAGAAGACGAAGAAGAACAAGAACGCGACAGAGACCAAGACCAAGACCAAGACTGTTTCTACGACTCAAACGACCGTTTACTCTCTCTCTCCTCCTCCTGCTCATGCTCCAATTCCAACTCCGACAACGACGAAACCGAGAACGAAACCCAACCCCATCGAAACGACACACTCCCCAATTTCCCCCTAACCAACAACTACGACATATGGATCTCCCAACCCACCTCTGTCTCCGAGCGCCGCACGCGCCTCCTACTATCACTCGGCCTCTCCTCCCTCACGCGCCAAAACCCTCACCCTCCCCCACGCGATCGCGTTTCCCCAATCCGATCCAAATCCGACGCCACGACCACCAACACGACTTCCGCCGGCGCCGCCACATCATCCTCCGCCGGCGCCGCCAATCCTAGGCCCCCGAACCCCAAACCTCCTTCCGAGGAGCTCTGCACGATACGCGATCTCGACAACGGGAAGGAGTTCGTGGTGAACGATTGGGAGAATCTGCGGGAGGTTGCCACGGGGAGGCACTTGACGATGGAGGAGTTCGAGATGACGGTGGGGCACTCTCCCATCGTTCAGGAGTTAATGCGGAGGCAGAATGTTGAAGAGGCTAGCGTCGATTCCAATGCGAGTGGCTCCAAGGTGAAGAAGAAAGGAGGGGGGTGGTTGAAGAGTATCAAGAGTGTCGCGAGCTCCGTCGCCGGGTACAGGGATCGACGGAGCAGCGATGAGAGGGACACCTCGTCGGAGAAGGGCGGCCGGCGGTCCAGCTCCGCCACCGACGACAGCCAGGACGCGGCGTTTCATGGTCCGGAGAGGGTGAGAGTGAAGCAGTATGGGAAGAGTTGCAAGGAGGTGACGGCGCTTTACAAGAGCCAGGAGATTCAGGCGCATAGTGGGTCTATTTGGAGCATTAAGTTTAGTTTGGATGGGAAGTATTTAGCAAGTGCTGGTGAGGATTGCGTGATTCATGTGTGGCAGGTGGTGGAGGGGGAGAGGAAGGGGGAGCTGCTGCTGCTCGATAGGGAGAAGGGGGAAGATGGGGGGAGTGTGAATATGTTTTTGGTGGTGAATGGGTCGCCGGAGCCGACGGCTGCGGCAATGCTGTCTCCGCTCAGGGATGTGGAGAGGAAGAGGAAGGGGAGGTCCAGCGTGAGTAGGAAATCCTTGAGCCTCGACCAGTTTGTCGTGCCGCAGACCGTGTTTGCACTCACTGACAAACCAGTTTGCTCCTTTCAGGGACATCTGCATGATGTTCTTGACCTCTCATGGTCTAAGTCTCAGGTTAGCTTCCAATTTTCATATGGGTCTTGATGTTCTAGAAAAGTGTTCAATTTCAATGTGTCAGTATAACTGTAAAGAGTATTTTGCACTCTTGCGTTAGATATACTTTTGTACATTATTAATTTTTCTGTTAGCTGAACAATTCGCATTTACTGAACTGTTGGAGTGAGTTTTCTGCTCTGAATCTGTATATCAGAAAGGTTTGACATTCTTAGATAATTGATGGGAGTGGGACAGTTTTTAAGTGGTTGAAAAGGCATCAAGGGATAGTAAATATGGATTTCAAATTGTGTTATCTGTTATGTTTTATATACAGTTTAGGCAACTATGATTATCTTTTTGAGTGAGGGTCTACCATTATTTTGTTTAGTGTTTTCTGATTATTACATTTTAAGGTGTTTATGTTCAATTGATGAGCTCCTAGGCTATTTTTAGTTTGAGTTGAGTCGTTGTAATATGTATTGTTGGATCAAGTGGATGAAGTTCTGGCCCATTGAGAAGGTTTCTGGATCCTTCTTTTTTTTTTCCTACACCCTGTAGGTTGATGTTTTGGTTTATAAATTTTTTATTTTCATGGGTATAAATCGGTCTATTTTTCCTATAGAATTACATTTCTATTCTTGGCATTTTTTAGAAAGGAGTTTAAAAATGGTTAATTTAGGGAGGTAACTTATAAACTACGGGATGGCATTTTGTTTAATGTAATTAATATAATTAATGGTTACTTTGACAGTATAATCCTCTGAGAATATCCAATTTTTCCAGCAATCACTATAGTGAACAATAGATAGGGAGATAATTTAGATTGAATATAAAGAAACGAGTGTTGGGAAGTCCTATATAGCTTGCCTCAATTCTTAGGATGTGGCTTATATATTTCCTTTCACTTAATGTCAATTTGTTTTAAGATGAATTCTGCAAACGAGAGCTAAAACTTACTGCTCAAGAGTGCTCAAGAGACAGAATATCTGCCAGTCAGTGACGTGCTTAGGATCCCGTTTATAACATGGGATTGCTTTTCAGATGGTTTATTAATGCCCTTGTGATAAATTGTTGAGATTTGTCTTTTGTTTTAATCTTATCTAGAAGTCATTTTTCATTGTTTCCTATGTAAGTTTAAGGTAGTGTTTGGTAAACTTAGAAAGAAAAAAAAGGAAAAAAAAGATATTGACTAACTAGGTACGGAGGTCCTAATTGAAATTGTTATTAGTAGACAGTCAAATTTAAAAGTCAGCTTCCATTGGACCTGTTTCTAAGTCAAACTCAAAAACTGCACAAAAGCATTTCTAAACTAAGTTGCTGTAATCCTGTCTCATTTTCCCTTATAAGAAATCTGTATTTATCTCCCCCTTTCCTTATATTTTGTTTAGAATTTATGAATGACTTGCCTACATGTACCAAATTTGGAGTCACAATGTTGTGGGACTTGGGTGAGCACCTTTTGGAGTGATTGAAATTCTATGGATGAATTGTAATGTTTGATATTTATTGCAGGCCAAAATGTTGTCTTTGAAAAACATCCATTGGAGATTTCTTTTATTTATTTATAGATCTTTGTTATTAATGTCAGTTGAGAAATCCTTATAATTTCAATATTTGGGAAAAACCAGTGCAGTATATTCTACAAATGAGTTAAAAAATGCATGTAAATTTAGATCATCCTTTTAATATATTTCCCCCCCAATTTTTCTCAGCACTTGCTCTCATCTTCAATGGACAAAACTGTGCGGCTGTGGCATCTGTCTAGCAACTCTTGTTTGAAAATATTTTCACACAGTGACTATGGTGAGTAAATGCAGTTATTACATATTGCCAACTCTGCCTTAATCTGAGTGGAAATCATATGGATTAATTAAGATCAATGACTGATCACTCGTATATTTTTTACTTTTTATGATTGTTTATTCTGCCTGTTCCCAACTAACAACTGTATCCGATTCTAAGTTCATCCTATCCCCATCCAATATTCTTCAAGACATCCCCCTTCTTTGAGGATTGGATAATCACATGTGGCATAGAGGCAGTTTTATTAAAATGTCGTCTCTACTGTAAATAGAAACTAATTGTACAAGAGCTCTTTGCTGTCCATTAGGGTGGATTAGATTTTACAATGAATCCCCTTACCTCCCTACTGCCTCCTTTTTCGTTCTTTGCTAATTAAGACTTTTGCTTCGATCTTTCTTTCTCTCTGCCACAGTAACTTGCATCCAGTTTAATCCTGTTGATGATAGATACTTCATTAGTGGATCTTTGGATGCTAAGGTTCGCATATGGAGCATTCCTGATCGACAAGTTGTTGATTGGACAGATCTACATGAGATGGTCACTGCTGCTTGTTATACACCTGATGGCCAGGTTGGTCTAAGGTTAATACGAATCTTTTTGAACACTCAAGTACAATTTTATGTTCAACTCAGTTAAATTTTCTGGTGCAGGGTGCACTGGTTGGTTCATACAAGGGTAGCTGCCACTTATATAATACATCTGGTACTGTCAGATACTTTTTTTTTAACTGTGTCTATTTATTTATATTTTGGTGAGAGTGGGGCCACTGATTATCGTTTTGTTTTTTCGTTCAGAAAATAAGTTGCAACAGAAGAGTCAGATCAATCTGCAAAACAAGAAAAAGAAATCACATCATAAGAAAATTACTGGTTTCCAGGTAATGTAATGAATAATGATTTACTGCTGTGCTTTTATGAGATAAGCTACTTTTTTGTATCTACCCAAAACATTGAACGGGGAAAAAGTAAAGTAAAATGAAATAGGAGGGCGTACAAATTTAGTGGATTTGCTTTGACTTTGTACTTGTCTTCCTATCTGAATTTTTGAACAGTTTGCCCCTGGAAGTTCATCAGAAGTACTTATCACATCTGCTGACTCAAGAATACGGGTCGTTGATGGTGTAGATCTGGTCCATAAGTTTAAAGGTATGTAGTTATATAAAGTGAAAATTTATTCAAAGATAGTGTAACATGTGAAAAAACCATTTGGTACACTGCTTTTATCTGCATCAAAATTTGTTTTATTAATTCAATGTCAAAGAAAAACTTGATTATTTTTCATGTTTTGTCTGGAGTGGGAGGATATTTGTCTCTTTCTTATCAGACGTATATGATTATATTTATTTGGACAGATGAAAAGGTTGCGGTCTTACTAGCTTATCAACTTAGTCTAAAATGGCAACAAGTCTTCAGTATTCTTATTTCCTTGCTGCTGATCAAACTGATGCAAGTTTTGTGCAGGCTTTCGGAATGCAACTAGCCCAATTTCAGCATCCCTCACAGCAAATGGTAAATATGTTGTCGCAGCAAGTGAGGACTCTCATGTATACATCTGGAAAAATGAGGCTGATTGCAGGCCGAACAGAAGCAAAGGTGTCACTGTCACACGATCATATGAACATTTTCACTGTAAAGATGTGTCAGTGGCCATTCCCTGGCCTGGTATGGGTGATGCATGGGACATGCATGATACATTTTCTGGAGAGCAACCCGAGCTTGATAACAATGCTGATGATGTCGCATCAGCCAATCATCCTCCTACCCCTGTAGAGGAAAACTTTGTCACCGAGGGTTCAAGATCTGCATCTGGTTACCACAACAGTCCACGCCATGCAACCATTGCAAGTGCCACAAATAGTTACTTTTTTGATAGAATTTCTGCAACATGGCCAGAGGAAAAACTTCTTCTGGCTGCAAGAAACCAAAGCCCTCGTGTGAGTATGGATTTCTCTAATGGGGCAAGTCAAAAAATGTCAGCCTGGGGTATGGTGATTGTAACTGCCGGCCTTCGAGGGGAAATCAGAACTTTCCAAAATTTTGGATTGCCACTTCGGATATAAGAGGTGAAAGAACGAAGATGTTTATGAACATGACAGAGAATGAGTTGATGATATCTGCTCTGAAGGCAGTTGAGTTCACCTTCTCAATTTGTTGGTGAAAAACCTGTACAGAAAAAGTGGGTGAGATTTGTAATATTAGCGGGGTTCATTTATTTTCTTTTCTTGTTCTTGTGCGTTGAATGAAAGATAGGTTGTCATTCCATTCAGGCACTGAGGGGGATAAAGGGGAAACATTGTCAAACAAAAAAAACAAAAAAAAAGTTACAGCAGGAAATTTAGAAACCGATGGATGTAATCGGCAATTGTAGAGTAACGCAAGCACGGGAAAAGCTTATTGAAATTAGAAATGATGATTCTTTTACACATTTATTTGTCTTGAGCATTGTTATGGAATTTATATTTTGTCCAAAGCAAATCAATTCAATAAAGCAGCATGGCTGCAATTTAGTGTCATGTGGCATTCTTCATTCCAGAAATTTATTTACACAAGATAACCTTGACAAAAGTTTCATAATAAGATTTTTTTTTTCCCAAGTGAAATGTCCCACACTTGCTAATGTGCTTTATATTTTGGTTCCATGAGGTGCAATATTAATCTACAGCTCTAATAAGCAATAGCAACAAATATATTTCAGGCCAGTTATATTAATATGCTTAACTTTTGTCATATTTTAATAACTTTCTTAATTGAAATTTAACTATAGAAAGAACATGTAAATTTATAAATATAGTTATTTTGAATATACAAATTAATCAATTAAAACTCTGCATTGTAGGCAAGAGTCATCATCAATTCTTGCTTTCTTACATGCTATTACTTTCTGCACCATATTCCCGAACACACTCAAATTTGGAAAAAAATTTGGGGGTATACAATCAGCCCACTTCTATTATGAAAATAATTTTCTGCAAACTTTTGATAGGGTGCAACAAGAAATTCGACAGGAAGTCCTGGGAGGCAAATTCTTCTTGCATCCATGTTTTCTACCTGCACCCCCATACTTTTCAAAATACCCATATTACCCTTCTGGAAACAAATTTAGACAATGAATGTTTGAAATTGTTGCGGTGGTGGTTCATGGTTCCTGATATGTTTATGTATTGCATTTGATGAGTTTCTCCTTTGTGTTTAAGTTCCGGATTGTATCAGAGTTCTCCCATTGCATAATTTTTGAAACTTTAAACTTTTCTATTTTAGAATATATAATTCAAAAAATAAATATCATCCTAAATATAAATATATTAATGAATGTGTAATAGACACTTGTTTTTTTTTTATGTTGAGATTCATATAGAGTGGAACCACGTTTCTACTTTATAAATTATCAAATGGAAATATACAATGGAAAGAATTTCCGCTGTATAAACATGAAACATATCTTTTAATTTGGTATGCTATCATGTAAGATAATTTGGTAGGCTCAATAGTTGATTGTGCCAATTGGGTTATGAACCAAAAAACAGTGATTGAGTTAGGATAACACAACGCAACGATCCATTCCCTAAGCTACAACATTAACATTTGCAAAGACACATATTTGGACCATGGAGTTTCTTCAAACCTTCTAGTTTCTTCATTTGTCACAGAAAAAAATTACCAACACACATACCCCATCGAGAAAGCTACCAAAAAAAGTACTCAATTCAGTCAGATTCTATCTTCAATGACCTACCACCACTCTTTCGGTCACTTTCAGCACTGATATTTACACTCCATAGGCCATAACTACCAGTGGCTCCTATTTCCAACGGATCAAAATATCCCTTCTTAAGAAATCCAAAACTCCACACTCCATTGGTTGCTTCGAAATGACGTGGCACATGCACATGCTGCAAATTATCTTATCCACTCATATCTTCACAATTTCACAAACATCATTTCATATATATATATCATATATATATATATATATATATATATATATATATGACATTTTCAGCTCAAACACGAACCACACATTCCATTACCCCAGTGGTAACACCACTTCTACTTACTTCACTACGTTGTAAAACCCAAAATCCAGTTTCTAATCCTTTTCTTTTTCTTGCAATGGCTCTCCAAGCTGCTTCTCTTGTTCCTGCTTCTTTCTCTGTCCCTAAAGAGGTTTGCTTTAATTTCTCACCAGGATGCTGTCGGTTCTTCTTATTCATTGTGTTTGGTGCTTTTTCCTTACAGATAATTGGATCATGTCATTTGTGTTTGCAGGGAAAGATTGGTGTCTCTCTCAAGGACTCCACACTGTTCGGTCTTTCATTGTCAGAACCTATCAAGGCTGACTTCAGCTCCTCTGCATTGAGGTGCAAGGTAGTTCAGTTAATGCTTTGCCATCTTCTTCTCAATTCTCCATTAACTTGCTTCTTCCTAATCTCTCAGTAGTGGTATTTTAAGAATGATTTTATTTTGAGCATATTATACTATCATTTGGGTTTCGCCACACCCAATGAAATCTTACTAATTCCTTGTTTGTGGGAGTACATGTTTTATGTGGGTAATTGAGTGTCAATGTCAATGAAATTTATTTTGAAGAATGTAAGAGTTAGTCTACGGATAAAAAATGAGATATGGGAGAGAAATTTAAGAAAATCTCAGAGCATGACAGTATAATTTGCTCTTTTAGTTTATGTTTTTTTTTTTCTTTTGGAAATCCATGTTTTAAGGTTTCTCATGTGAAATGACCAAAACAATATCTTTATCTCCGTCACATATGATGTGTTACATTCTTTTATACTATTGTTTAAATAAACAAGGATGATAAAGTTAATGTTATACAATTGTTACACCTTTTTATCTATTTATTAGCTTTTATTGGTTTGTGTAAAAAGATTATAACGACACTTGCTATTGGACAGAGGGATAGTATATTCCACTTAGAAACTGAATACTTTTTGGAACACATGAATTAGAATGCTTTAGCCTCTGATTATGTCATTATACTTGTTTGAAATGGGTTTTTATCTGTATACTATAAGAGATTTTGCTTACAAACAAAATACTAAATCCACCCACCTTCCTAAAGAAAAAAAGTTGTGGCCATTTGTCTAATTTTTTCTGTTTCACCCCTCTTTCTATCAGAGGGAATCCCAGCGAAAAATTGGTGCTGTGAGGGCGGAGACAGTGGCTACAGCCTCTCCAGCAGTCACCAAATCTGCACCAGAAGGCAAGAAAACATTGAGGAAAGGTAGTGTTGTGATAACTGGGGCTTCCTCTGGATTAGGCCTGGCCACTGCCAAGGCTTTGGCTGAGACAGGAAAATGGCATGTAATAATGGCCTGCAGGGATTACCTCAAAGCTGCAAGAGCTGCAAAATCTGCTGGCATGGCTAAGGAAAATTACACCATCATGCACTTGGACCTTGCCTCTCTTGACAGTGTCCGACAATTTGTTGATAACTTCAAAAGATCAGAAATGCCACTAGATGTGTTGGTTTGCAATGCTGCAGTTTACTTGCCAACTGCTAAGGAACCTACATACACTGCTGAAGGCTTTGAACTTAGTGTTGGAACAAACCATCTAGGACATTTCCTCCTTGCACGCCTGTTGCTTGAGGACTTGCAAAAGTCTGATTACCCTTCAAAGCGCTTGATCATTGTTGGTTCAATCACTGGTCAGTTTGTTAGATGTTTATTGGGAATTCTAGTTCTTATCACACTTTATTTGGTTGCATTTTTGTCCTGATTGGGTTGATTCAACAGGGAACACCAACACATTGGCTGGTAATGTACCTCCCAAGGCAAACCTTGGTGACTTGAGGGGACTTCAGGGTGGTTTGAGTGGGCTGAACAGTTCAGCCATGATTGATGGTGGAGACTTTGATGGTGCCAAGGCATACAAGGACAGCAAAGTCTGTAATATGCTCACAATGCAGGAATTCCACAGACGATACCACGAGGAAACTGGAATCACTTTCTCATCGCTCTACCCTGGTTGCATTGCCACAACCGGTTTGTTCAGAGAGCACATTCCCTTGTTCAGAACTCTATTCCCTCCATTCCAGAAGTACATAACCAAAGGCTTTGTCTCAGAAGATGAAGCAGGAAAGAGACTTGCTCAGGTAGCAATGAAGTTTGGTCATAATGATAACAAGAGCATGAAGTTTTCAAGTGTCTTTATATCTCATTTGTTGTTGTTATCTTTTACACAGGTTGTGAGTGATCCAAGTCTTACAAAATCTGGTGTTTACTGGAGCTGGAATAAAACATCTGCTTCATTTGAGAACCAGTTGTCACAGGAGGCCAGTGATGCTGAGAAGGCTCGTAGGGTGTGGGATATTAGTGAGAAGCTCGTTGGTTTGGCCTAAGTGGGAGCTTCCAAAATCCATTTTCTATAGACCTTGCACTTCTATGGAGGAAAATGACGTCTCAAAAGAGTGGATAGATATATCCTACCATTTCGAATGCCTTAATGTTGTTTGTTAGCTAGGCACTTCTTTGCTTTGATGTAGGGTGTTGATTGTGAATCAAGACTCAATAAAATCATTCATCCAAGGGTGTGACCATCTTGCTCAAAACCTCTGAAATAACTGTGCATAGTAACTAAAAATTATAGTATCGGGTGTTATCTTTCAAGTCTTTCGTTAATTGTCATTTATAAGTGAGCTGCAGAAAATATGGCATAATTAAGATCTTGATCCATATAAAGAGCACCTGCGCATGCAACATGCAAGGAGAACCAAGAGAGGCTATCCTTAGAGCTTCTTCATCTGAAGTAGCAAGCAAGTTAACTAGTTGAATAGAAATATTAATAAAATTATGAATGAAAAAAAAAATTAACAAGATGTTTCTTCATGTGTAGTTATATAAAAAGCCATTCTTGGTTTGTTTATTTTTATCTTCACTTCATGCTCATTAGGCACAATTTCTGTAAAAAGATAATTATTTGTTAAATTCTCCCAAGAATTATTAAAAGAAAAATCATTAACCAAGATATATCCTAAACAAACATTTCTTTGAAAGTAGGAACCATGCATGATGCATAACAGCTTACTCTCCTATTATCCCATACATATCATATAACATAACAAAGCCAAAACTACAAAGTTGCAGTTTCTTCTCATACTTCCAAAGTTCTTCAGGATAGATATGTGTAATTTTAATATACATCATGACAGTGACTCAAAGTTCATAGCCTGGGAACTTGGCCATTAGTGGATCAACCATATCTAGAAAAGTATATGCCATTCCTCCAAGACCTTCAAATAAGGAATGGGGGCGATCTCCTCCATGCATCTTTCCTTCTGAGATCAGTTTATGTGCCCTATCAAGTAGGAAACAAGCAAATGCTTTGGCCCTGTACAAATACTTCTCATTTCCTGTCAATCTGTAAAGAGAAAGGAAGACATAGGTGTTCCCACTGATGCCATGACACATCCCAACTCGCTTAAGCAGACCCCTCTTCCATACTACTTCCCCTGAATCTACAGCTGCTTGCAAAAATTCCTTGTCCCCAAAAACCTAATTTTTATGGCAAAGATTATAGCATGAGATGTGAACATGTATCTAGCAGCTAGGCTCAACAATTATTGCATAACTTCGGCAATTTAAAATATAAGAAAACAAGAAGTGAAACTTAATTTCTTGTTTGTACAGGAGTTTGACAAGTGAAAGGAAAATGATTTCTGCTGAACTCAAAACTGAATTACCCTTAAGAGTACTTGGAACACATTCTTCTTAACACAGTTTTTTGCATTTGTTAAAACTTGTTGAAATCTACAAAATTATTAAATAGATTCATTAAATAAAACGTAAGACCCACAATTTTAAGATTTCCAACAAATTTCAAACAATGGTAGAGTTTGTTAAAGAATACGTTCCTAACATTTCTCTTACTTTAAATACCAACTGAGATGCATATACCATTTTCAGCTTCAGTGCCACCATGTTCACTAGTATTATTAGTATTAGTCATTCTTTTCAAAGGAAACGGTAAAGTACTAGCCCATTGTAACCAGATTCATGCGAAGTATATAATTCATGAGTTCCCTTCATGCCTGTGTGGAAACACTTTCTCAAGGGAACAAATCACGTCATATGCTTAAATGATGCAAAACATACAACCAGTATCTTCCTTTCAGAGGTGACAAATCATATCTCACATGAATGAACACTCTAAAATGATGCAAAATTTATAACCAGTAGTTTCCTTTCAGAGATGAAAAATCATGTCACATGAATGAACACACTACATCCGATACTACTCTGCAGTCAGTACGCATTTGAATTTCGCAACTAAGGAAAATATTACCTCAGCTGCCTTTACAAGGGTAAGAGTGACTCCAGGAGCACCATGACACCAATGCACAAGACGGTCATTTTCACTTCCTTCGCTGGAGGGATAATTGCCACTAGGGAAACGATTGTTAATCATGTAACGTAGGGTACCCTTGATTTCTTCCACCTCATCTGGCTTGAGTTCCATGTCCATCAAAACATTCATAATTCCTGCAAGTCCATGTGCAGCACCCCAGTATTTCTTTCCATGCCATTCATACATCAGAGGACATCTTCCCTTGTGTCCTAATTGTCTGCCAGCCGAGATAACCTCATCCACTACTGATCTCTATTGAAGTTAAAAAGCCATCTTATCAAAATAAATTGCAGAGTAAAAAAATCCCATGAGACTCATCATGAAGCAGATACGCCTTATTACCATGTGGGTAGTAGGTATTGTGTTGTTACCAATATGCTTGTTCAAGAATGAACAAGCCCATAGGTAACCTGTTCTGCCATACAATAGCTCATATGGCGAATCACGAGGTATTACAATCTGTTCTAAGCAAAGGCACATATATGAAAAGGAGTTAAACAACTTGATTCCATGTATAAATAGGAATTATCACACGGATCAGAAATAAAGACAACAAATTACCTCTTTGAATTGTCTCAGGTAATAGTCAAGTAGCCTTTCATCACCAGTATGCTTAGCTACAACAGCACCAAGAGCACAAACACCAGCACGCCCACAAAGAAATGTCACACGGCTGCAACTCATACACTAGAATTTAGAAAGTCAAACCACGATAATCTCATTTCCCACATTGGATTGAAGCCAGCATAATTAACAGCACATGGAAGCATATAACAAAAACCAAACATCCAACATAAACATATGGCAGATGATATTGTGGATTATGTTAGAAACATGGTAGTTATAATGTACACTGAAATACACAATTCATTTCTATGAACTCTAAGAGAATTTTTCGGTGTCAACCAGAAAAAAATCATAGCATGTACTGTAAAAGCCAACAAACTCACCACATATAACAGTTTATTAATACATAATAGCATAAAAACTCCTTTACACTGTAAGTGAGGAGACTATTTTTTCCAGCAATAAACAAGAAGCATAAAATTTTATCAAAAGGTATTCCACATTAAACTATAACTGTTTAGTTTCAGGCTTTTCCAAACACTAATTTACTATACTGATTCAAGTAAACCGAGGGATAAACACAAGTGGAAATCTCCCGAGTACAGAGCAAGACAGACAACAGTATAATGTGCTTCAAACAACGCTATTGTGCTCTAGTCTAACCATCAAAAGCAAGCAATCCTTAAAACCTAAAACAGAAACACTATATTTAAACATGTTAAAGTTTAAACCAACCCTTTATAGTGGCTAAGCCATAACTAATAATATCCTTAGACGCACGAAAGAGAGAATACCCAGAATCTGCTGAAGCAGAATAACAAGCCTCAACAATCTCAGAGCACAAGTTAAGATCATTCCCATCCTTGGTTACTTGGTAGGCCTTGAAAAGCAGGTATGCTGTTCCAAGAGCCCCCGTGTAAAGGGTATAGTCCTTCACACGCTTCCCACGTGATCCCCATGTCTCCCTCAACACCTGAACAACAAGTACAAAACACTTACAGACCGACCCAACAAAGGAACATCACTAAAGCTGCTAACTTGACCCTACCCAAAATCAAAGAAAGCTAATCGAAAGAAACCCACAAATTCAAAATTAAGTTTTTGAGTACCGATTGTTTCAAGTGAAATGCAGACTCTTGGAACTTTGCAGATAGGGTTTGGTAAGGGAGCGAGAGAAGAGCAGTGAGGGAGTCCGTCAATGGAATTTGGTCTGCTGTCTCTGCCACAAAGGGAGGCATCTCGTTTGGAAAGAACCGATCGGCCATCTCCGGCTAACGGCGGTAGAATTCGCCGGTAAACGGTATAAAACTGTCTTTTCAATTAAATCTTTCGTGTTAAACAAAAGTGATTTACATTAAAATGAGTAAAATACTGTTAACAAAATAGAAATAAAAGAGAGGAATATTTTGGAGTATACTTGCTAAATAAAGTAAGGGTTAAATATGTTTTTAGTCCCTAAACTATTGACCGTTTCTGGTTTTCGTCCCTCTTCCAAAGTAAGGTACAATTTAGTCCTCAATCTTTAAAAAACGTTCGTTTTAGTCGAAAAAAACGAACATTTTGAGGATTAAAACGAGGACTAAAAACAAAATTTTGAGGACTAAAACGAACGTTTTTCTAAAGAATGAGGACCAAATTGTACCTTACTTTGGAAGAGGGACGAAAACCAGAAACGGCCAATAGTTTAGGGACTAAAAACATATTTAACCCATAAAGTAAAAGCAGTTCTATTAAAAGTAATAAAATTGGTTATGTTTTTATACTTATTCCTTAAGTTGAGTTTTACCTGTTTTTAAAAGGTTTGATAGTATTTTTTATTATTATATATGGTGGTGTATATTTTAAAAAAGATTTAATGTAATCCTTATATTAGTAGTAATGTTATTTTTCGCATTTTATTTCTGGAATTAAATAATAAACATGTAAAAAAATATGATTATGTAATCTTCTTTTAAACTATATTAACACAGAATTAAATTAAGTTAAAAATAGATAAAAACAAAAGCATTTTAAAAAAATTATTAAAAATATTTCTTTCTATATAGTAAAAAGATTATCCAGAGGATGTGACTGAAGGCTTGTTAGTGCTAATATTTGTAAGGTTTAATAGCCAATTTAGTCCTCACTTTGATTGAAAAATCTCAATTTAGTCCCTCGTTATAAAAGTGTTTTGAATTAGTCCTAACTTTTAAAATAGTGGGTCAGATTGGTCCTTTCTGTTAAATATAAGTTAACAAAATTAATGGATGATGATGTGACACAACTTAAAGCTAACGAGGGACCAATCTAACACATCAGCTTTAAGCTGTGTCACATCATCATCCATTAATTTCGTTAACTTATATTTAACGAAAGGGATCAATCTGACCCACTATTTTAAAAGTTAGGACTAATGTAAAACACTTTTATAACGAGGGACTAAATTGAGATTTTTCAACCAAAGTGGGGACTAAATTGGCTATTAAACCTATTTGTAACAAGATTTTCTTCACAAGATGTGTGGTTGATTTCATAGATTTGTGAAATGGTATGGTATTAGAATTTGGACCGCGATATTCTATAACGATGTTTAACACTTTTTTGACAACGCCACGTATCACATTTTTATTGGTTTAATTTAAAATTAATTTGTTTTAAAAACCATGAAAATGGAAGTACGTAAGTTTTGTTTTAAGTCAGAATCCCAAAATTCTCCTGTCTGTTTCATTGGAAATGAAGGTCTCGTTTCCTGCCTCTTCATTTTGCTTTCTCCGTGATGGTTCTCTGTGCGTCGTGTTGTCTCCCTCCATTTTCGTAAAGGTGGTTTTTTCGTAGATGTTATCGTGCGCAATGGCAAGGTCCGGTGAGCATTGTCCGACGATGAAGGTAAGTGGTTTTTCTTTCCATTTCATTCCATGGTTTTTTGGTTTGGGTTTAGGTTTGGGGTTCGTATCGTTTTGTTTTGGTTATTGGGTTTAGTAGTTTTGCTTATTTTATTTTGGTTGATGCAGTTGACCGTTCGTCACTCTTTTTCGACAAAGTATATATGTACTTTGAACGAACGCTTGACAGACGAGCATCGGTCATTGATTGCGAAGACTCCATTTGCGTGGTTTTTAGATGTGAATGTAAATGTTAAACTAGGTAGAAATATATTGAGTGAGTTATTGGGTAAGTGGGACGACTCAGTAGTGGTTTTTTAGTTGGAAATAAAGTTTTGAATATAAATGAAAATGATTTTTATTTAGGGTTGAGATTGAGTACAGATGGTGAAAATATTAACTTAAAGGAGGAAATGGGAAATATTCAATGTGTGAAATACATAGGTAAAGGAACAAAGGATTTGAATTCGATATACAAAATTCTAATGCGAAAACACAAGAAAAAGATCCCTTGTTCTCATTTTTGTAGCCTTTACCTATTGGTAGGGATATGTGAGATTTTATTTCCAAAACGTAGCGGAAAAGTGTTTCCCGTAATGTTTAATATTGTTGACAACTTAAGTGGTTTGGGTAGTTATTGTTGGGGTAGTCTAGTTTATCGTTTTTTGTTACGTAGTTTGTGCAAAGCTTCAGAAGGCTTGAAGAAAGGCAAAGGTACAACAAACGTTTACGTGGATGGTTGTGTTTACATGCTGCAGGTAATTATTACTTGTTGATGTAAAATGTAAATTGTTTGTTTATGTTTGTGATTTTAGTTTTTTACTAGAAGTTAAGATGATTTATTTTTCTTAGGTATGGTTTTTTGAGCTTTTTGTTCCACCCGAAGGTCCAATTGATAAATTTCCACGAATATTGCATTGGATGAATAGAAGTGTTGGAGACAAGTTTGTAAAACGGTGTATGGAGACAGGTTTGGTATGTGGTTTGTTATCCGAAGTTTTGTTATGTTTTGATATATTGACAAAACTTGTGTAGTCTAAAATATGTGGTTAAATTTCAGGTTGGTGATGATGTTTATGTTGGTGCTTCAACCAAGGATAAGAAGGAATACAGACCAACACCAACAAGAAAGGATGCCCAACCAAGACCAAATAAGATACAAAAAAGAAATCGAAGAGAAACTTTTATGCGTGCCTTAGAGGACCAAGAATTTCTAATTGAAGAACTTAAAAGGAGGGTTGCAGGTTTGGAGGCACAATTGGCTGAAGAGAAGGCAAGACGACAAAATAAAGATCACGGTGGAGAAAGTGTGCCTCGTACAGAACCATCCATGAACACTGGTTTTGTATCCCCTACTGACATTGACACAAATCAACAACCTTTGAAGACGTATGTTAGGGTTGGATCACGAAGGCGTTACAAGGGAAGAGCACTTAGGACTCCATACACCGGAACCGTAGTGCTTAGAATAAAAAATGAGTGATATGTGTATTGAGTTGATTAATGGAAAGTAAATGATCATTGTAAATAGATTAAGAAAACAAAGTGTAATGTATCGGATTTAGTTGAATAATATAAAATTTGAGTTTTTGGTTTGGTCACATATTTTATTTTTTCAATAGCATTGTTATTATGATTTGTGGGTTTGTGGATTTGAGTATCTGCTGAAGTTTTGTGTTCGATATGTTGCAGTTGTGTTTGTAACATCTTGGTGTTTGAGTGGTCTTACAGGGTAGTAGGTGATGTGATGTCACCCCAAGCAGTGGGGAAGAACCCATTCTCAGTGGGGGAACAAAGTTGGGCAAGGTCTAAGTTAGTCGTGTGAAAAAACTATGCGGTAATCGTTTACAGTTTCCCGGTAAAGGATTACGCGTTGTAATTCCATGTTTTGTACAAAAACTTCACCTGAAGTAGTCAGTCAGGGTAACATGGGTGACCATTGTCAAAACCAGTATGTTTCAGTCACATTTGCACTTGTGTTTGGAAGATGTTGGTGTTTGACTGTTTGTAGATGGTGCTTGGTTATGTGATGTGACCCCAAGTAGTGGGGAAGAACCCATTTTGAGTTGGGGGACCAAGTTGTGGAAGGGCTGAATCAGACTGCTCCAAAAACCCTACTGTAATCGTTTACACAGTCCTGGTAAACGATTACGCGAGAGAAAATCATGTTTTGTACAGAAACTTCACCTGAAGTAGTCAGTCAGGGTAACACGGGTGACCATTGTCAAAACCAGTATGTTTCAGTCACATTTGCACTTGTCTTTGGAAGATGTTGGTGTTTGACTGTTTGTAGATGGTGCTTGGTGATGTGATGTGACCCTAAGTAGTGGGAAATGACCCATTTTGAGTGGGGGGACCAAGTTGTGGAATGGCTGACTCACACTAGTCAAAAAACCCTGTGGTAATCGTTTACAGTGTCTTCTTAAACGATTACCCGAGAGAAATCCATGTTTTGTACAAAAACTTCACCTGAAGTAGTCAGTCAGGGTAACATGGGGGACCATTGTCAAAAAGAGTATGTTTCAGTCACATTTGCAGTTGTGTTTGGAAGATGTTGGTGTTTGATTGTTGGTAGATGGTGCTTGGTGATGTGATGTGACCCCAAGGAGTGGGGAATGACCCATTTTGAGTGGGGGGACCAAGTTCTGCAAGGGTTAAATCATACTGGTCCAAAAACTCTGCTGTAATCGTTTACACAGTCCTCGTAAACGATTACGCGAGAGAAAATAAGGTTTTGAACAGAAACTTCAACCGAAGTAGTCAGTCAGGTAACACGGGTGACCATTGTCAAAACCAGTATGTTGACTCACATTTGCACTTGTCTTTGGAAGATGTTGGTGTTTGACTGTTGGTAGATGGTGCTTGGTGATGTGATGTGACCCCAAGTAGTGGGGAATGACCCATTTTGAGTGGGGTGACCAAGTTATGGAAAGGCTGACTCAAACTGGTCAAAAAACCCTGTGGTAATCGTTTACACAGCTCTCATAAACGATTACGCGAGAAAATCCAGATTTTGTATAGAAACTTCACCTAAAGTAGTCAGTCAGGGTAACATGGGTGACCATTGTCAAAAATAGTATGTTTCAGTCACATTTGCAATTGTGTTTGGAATGTTTGGTCTTTAACTGTTGGTAGATGGTGCTTGGTGATGTGACCCCAAGGAGTAGGGAGTGACCCATTTTCAGTGGGGGGGGACCAAGTTGTGCAAGGGCTGAATCAGACTGGTCCAAAAACCCTGCTGTAATCGTTTACACAGTCCTGGTAAACGATTACGCGAGAGAAAATAAGGTTTTGTACAGAAACTTCAACTGAAGTAGTCAGTCAGGGTAACACGGGTGACCATTGTCAAAACCAGTATGTTTGACTCACATTTGCACTTGTCTTTGGAACATGTTGGTGTTTGACTGTTGGTAGATGGTGCTTGGTGATGTGATGTGACCCCAAGTAGTGGGGAAGAACCCATTTTGAGTGGGGGGACCAAGTTGTGGAAGGGCTGAATGAGACTGCTCCAAAAACCCTATTGTAATCGTTTACACAGTTCTGGTAAACGATTACACGAGAGAAATCCAGATTTTATACAAAAACTTCAACTGAAGTAGTCAGTCAGGGTAACACGGGTGACCATTGTCAAAACCAGCATGTTTGACTCACATTTGCACTTGTCTTTGGAAGATGTTGGTGTTTGACAGTTGGAAGATGGTGCTTGGTGATGTGATGTGACCCCAAGTAGTGGGGAAGAACCCATTTTGAGTGGGGAGACCAAGTTGTGGAAGGGCTAAATAATATTGCTCCAAATACCCTGCTGTAATCGTTTACATAGTTTCTGGTAAACGATTACGCGAGAGAAATCCAGATTTTGTACAGAAACTTCAACTGAAGTAATAAGTTAGAGTAACATGGGTGACCATTGTCAAACCAGTTTGTTTGACTCACATTTGCACTTGTCTTTGGAAGATGTTGGTGTTTGACTGTTTGTAGATGGTGCTTGGTGATGTGATGTGACCCTAAGTAGTGGGAAATGACCCATTTTGAGTGGGGGGACCAAGTTGTGGAATGGCTGACTCACACTAGTAAAAAAACCTTGTGGTAATCGTTTACACAGTTCTGGTAAACGATTACGCGAGAGAAATCCAGATTTTGTACAGAAACTTCACCTAAAGTAGTCAGTCAAGGTAACATGGGTGACCATTGTCAAAACAGTATGTTTCAGTCACATTTGCAGTTGTGTTTGGAAGATGTTGGTGTTTGACTGTTGGTAGATGGTGCTTGGTGATGTGATGTGACCCAAGGAGTGGGGAATGACCCATTTTGAGTGGGGGGACCAAGTTGTCAAGGCGTGAATCAGACTGGTCCAAAAACTCTGCTGTAATTGTTTACATAGTCCTGGTAAACGATTACGCGAGAGAAATTAAGGTTTTGTACAGAAACTTCAACTGAAGTTGTCAGTCAGGGTAACACGGGTGACCATTGTCAAAACCAGTATGTTTGACGTACATTTGCACTTGTCTTTGGAAGATGTTGGTGTTTGACTGTTGGTAGATGGTGCTTGGTGATGTGATGTGACCCCAAGTAGTGGGGAATGACCCATTTTGAGTGGGGGGACCAAGTGTTGCAAGGGCTGACTCAAACTAGTCAAAAAATCCTATGGTAATCGTTTACACAGTTCTGGTAAACGATTACGCGAGAGAAATCCATATTTTGTACAGAAACTTCACCTAAAGTAGTCAGTCAGGGTAACATTGGTGACCATTATCAAAAACAGTATGTTTCAGTCACATTTGCAGTTGTGTTTGGTAGATGTTGGTTTTGACTATTGGTAGATGGTGCTTGGTGATGTGATGTGACCCCAAGGAGTGGTGGGTGACCCATTTTTGAGTGGGAGGACCAAGTTGTACAAGGGCTGAATCAGACTGGTCCAAAAACCCTGCTGTAATCATTTACACAGTTCTGGTAAACGATTACGCAAGAGAAAATAAGGTTTTGTACAGAAACTTCAACTGAAGTAGTCAGTCAGGGTAACACGGGTGACCATGTCAAAACCAGTATGTTTGACTCACATTTGCACTTGTCTTTGGAAGATGTTGGTGTTTGACTATTGGTAGATGGTGCTTGGTGATGTGATGTGACCCCAAGTAATGGGGAAGAACCCATTTTGAGTGCGGGTACCAAGTTGTGGAAGGGCTGAATAAGACTGCTCCAAAAACCCTGTTGTAATTGTTTACACAGTTCTGGTAAACGATTACGCGAGAGAAATCCAGATTTTGTACAGAAACTTCAATTGAAGTAGTCAGTCAAGGTAACACGGGTGACCATTGTCAAAACCAGTATGTTTGACTCACATTTGCACTTGTCTTTGGAAGATGTTGGTGTTTGACTGTTGGTAGCTTGTGCTTGGTGATGTGATGTGACCCCAAGGAGTGGGGAGTGACCCATTTTGAGTGGGGGGACCAAGTTGTTCAGGGTTGAATCAGAGTGGTCCAAAAACCCTGCTGTAATTGTTTTGAGCATGGTGTTTTGAGCAGACTCACTCAGCCCTTCCACAACTTGGTCCCCCCACTCACATTGCCTCATTCCTCACTCCTTGGGGTCACATCACATCACCAAGCACCATCTACCAGCTGTCAATGACTAACATCTTCCAATACAAGTCCACATGTGACTCCAACAAACTGTTTTTGACAATGGTCACCCACGTTACCCTAACTGACTACTGTAGTTGAAGTTTCTGTACAATACCTGGAATATTCTCGCGTAATCGTTTACCAGGACTGTGTAAACGATTATGAATGTGTGTTTTTCAGCAGACTAGCTCAGGCCTTGCCCAAGTTGTTTCCGCCACTGAAAATGGGTTTCTTCCCCACTACTTAGGGTCACCTCACATCACCTACTACCCTCTAAGACCACTAAAACACCAACATCTTCCAAACACAAGTGCAACTCTGAGTCAAACTAACAGCTTTTGCCAATGGTCACCAAAGTCACCATGGTTCACTATTTCAATTCAAATTTCTGTACAAGACACACATTATTGTCGCGTAATCGTTTGCTAACCCACTGTAAACGATTACCATTTAGTTTTTTCACCAGCCCAACTCAGAACTTGTTCAACTCCCTTGCAGTAATGACCCTTAATTTCACTTATGAAACCCTAAACCCACATTATTATTCAAACACATTGATTTAGCAATACATTCATAAATACATAAATGGACTTAAAGTGTCAATGATGAATACACCTAAGATAAATAGATAATTGTACTTAAACAAGTAACAATTCTATTTAACATTTAATTTGATTCTTTATTTTGTTTAAAACAATTATATTTAAATTATTTTATTAAAAAAATATATAAATAACTTAAATACATTCTTACTATAAAAATAATCAAAATATTATTATTTAATCTTATAAAATAAAATATTTATATTAAATTATAATTATATTTTTTTAAATTGAAATTAATATAATAAATATTATATAATTTTTTTTAAAATATGGCGCGGGACACTGACTAGTTCGTATACATTTCATTATATCTCAAGAGAAAAAAATTACTCCCTTAATTAAATGAAATCAATAAATGTTTGTCGTGTCTTTAAGCACGTTTCTCTGTTTTCTATTAAATTAAAATTAGTTTATATGGAAATTATTTTTTTTTAAATCTTTCCAACTTTTCTATTTTTATTAGTTTATAAAATAATTCTTCTAAAAATACATATAAAGAAGAGTGCTGAAATATATATATTCTTATCGCATTGAAACACAAATGCAAACATATTTTATATTCTTATTACATTGAAATATAGATTCAAACACATTTTTTATTCTAATTATACTGAAACGTAAATTTAAACACGTTTAATAGTCTTACTATATTGAAATTAGTGTGGGTTGTAATCCACGAGCCAAACCAACCCAATTACGGGTTAAGTCGGGTTTCAAGAGAGAAAAATATTATAGATTTATTTATTCAAGACTTTAATATTATAGATGAAGAAGATACAAAAATTACTAATATTAAAAACTTATTTGTCCGTCTTTTGTGTTTGTTTTAAAAACTTATTTGTTCGTCTTTTGTGTTTGTTTTTGGATTAGACTTGTATGATATTTTTCTTTATTTTGAATTATTTTTGAAGTTTAATATTATTTTAGAGTGAAATTTATTTAGATTTGAATTAAAAAAATTATAATTTTTTATTTAAAAAAACTTATAATTAAATAAGCTAATGAGCCAATCTGTTTAATCCACCAACTTTTGGTGGATCGAGTCGGGTTCAAATTTTTTCAGCTCGCTAATAAGCGAGCCGGGTTGGATTGGCTCACTAAGTGACCAACCCATGGTGAACCGAATCGGATCGAGACGGATTACCTGTTTTGATAGCTCTAATTAAAATTCAAACACATTTTAACTTATGCAAATTTTTATCAAATACCACAACAAATTTTGAAAAGATAAATCACCTTATAATGTGAGAAAATTTTAATTGTGCAAGTTAGGATATATTAAGCTTTCTAAAGGATGTAATAAAATATATAAAAAAATAGCCTTAAATTGTTTTGCATGGGAATATATATAATCAAATTATCTCTAAAAAGATATAATATGATTGTATCAATCTCCAAAATAACAATTCCTAAAATATTTTAATTTGTACTATTTAGCTAAATTAATATTCACCCTATAAACATGAAGAAATAATCCAATCATTAAAATACATATCGATAAACTCATTTGACAAATTAAACGCACTTCAAAACGCATAGCACAATTTTTTATCATTCATGATATAATATGGTCCATGTTACATCTTTAAAAACCTAACGTAATTAAAAGAATTCCCAACTTTACCGCACTATAAAATGCTTACACCCTCCTTAAATTTCAAATCTTTGATATAGATTAGTGTTTTACCTAAACAATGTGGTATTTCTTGCTAGCATTTTCTTGATGATGACTTGAGAAGATATTTCTCTCATGCAAGCTATGAACTAACATCTTAACTTATTGCAACTTATTTAAATCTTTGTGTTCTTATTAGATGCTTTCATATGCATGAATTTGAAGATTGAATCTCTTAATCACATAAGAAGGTAGATGATCTATAAATCATATTACACTAATGACAGTTTTTTCAAATTCTGATGTACCCAAAATTTTCTGGGTAGACTTTGATTAAATTCTTTCAGTTCATATAGGAATCTAGAAGCAAGACAAACGCAGCTATTATGCTATGTTTTTCAAATGAATGAAAATTGGCATTGAACTAGCTGAAGCACTTTAGATTGAGAAATGGAGTGCAGTAACTATAGTCTGTCCTTGTTCATCCATTTTGTACACCATATCATCCATGTTACATTACAATTCCTAGGACCTATTTGGCACATCTTCATGCAATAAAACACTGACACAGATGTTCCTGACCTGAACCATGTTAATCTGAGTGACAACACAAGCACCACGGTCAGCACTTAACATGTTTGAAAAAACGCTTCAATATGTACCATGCCGGAAGGAAACAGGAAAACAACACAAGCAAGAAGAAGAGAAAACAGATTCAGAAGGGTAAATTGGACCATAGATGACACTTTTATTAAACATTATTATCCATAAGGATTGTTTATGCTAATGTTGGTCCCATTCCATCCAATTGGATTGACTTCCCACTCGAGGAATGCTGTTGACTCTGGAGAACTTATCAACTTTGAAATTGGCCCCACACATGGCCCCTTCACTGTCAACTCTTGGCATTGCCTTCAACTTGTTCATTGGATGCTCAAAGCTCATCAAGCCTCCTTCACTGTGAAACATACACCCTGCATTCCACCGCCAACATGTCATGTTTCTCAATGCATCACAGGATTGTGCTTCTATTTTCATTGAAATTTCTATTCATGTGATTTCATTAGCTTAATTTGTTCCCTTAGTTTGATTTTCACTATTTTAAAAGTGATACTTATGAACATTAAAACTGCAAGATTATAAGAAACCAGTGAGTGGTGGCTAGAAAGGTACCTGTTGGGAAGGGAGCAAAGGATTTGGCACAGCCCTCTTTTATGACTTCTAGATCATCAGAGATCACCACAGATCCATCAGCTGCAAGACCCCAATACAGCTTCACTCCCCATCAGAACCCTGCAAAACCATGATCAACAACTTTGTTAGTAGAAGCACTTCACTTATTAAGAAAAGTGTGGCAAAGGTCAAAACCAAAATGGCAGATTAGCATACCAGTGCTGCAAAGACACTTCCAACCTTGCTGTCATACACAACAAAGGCAAAGCTGCCATCAAGTTCCTTGACAACTTGATCTGCCGGGTATGGACCCCTGTCACGGAGGGTCTTATAAGCTTCAATCACAAGCATGGCCTCATCAGTGTTCTTTGACAAGCCATATTGCTTGATCAGTAAGACAAATTGTTCAAACTCCCCAAGAAGATACAGTATATGTCATCAATCCCACAAAACAACCTGCAATTCAGAGAACCCATATTCAGCATTCTTTCTCAACCTACCGTGATTCAACACTCATCATCCACTTTCCCCTAACTGATTTCAAAAATCACACCTACCTTTACATGACCAAATGAAAAT